>NW_024431438.1:0-6340 GCF_017639785.1 Mesocricetus auratus
AGTTTTCTTTTTTTTTAATTTTATTTTCCAGTTTAAATTTAGATAAGAATCAAGGTTGCTTCACAAGTCAGTTCCAGGTCCCTCTCCCATTCCCTCCCTTCCTCCCGTGCCCTCCTCCCCGCCCCCCCGTTATCCCCTCATTTCTCCAGGGAGGGTGAGGCCCTCCATGGGGGTGTCCATAGTGTGTCATTTCATATAGGGCAGGGCCTAGACCCTTTCCCAAGAGTTCAGGGTGAGAGTGCACCTCACATTGTTCTATTGGAGTCCAAAGTCCATGTGTATACTTGGGATGGGTACTGATCTGCTGCCCAAGGCTCAATAGATTCCCTAGGCCTCTTCACTGACACCCAGATTCAGGGGGTCTTGATCAGTCCCATGCTGGCTTCCCAGGCTAATGCCTGGGATTCAAGAGTTAACCTTTGTCTGGTCAGCAGTTTCTGGGGGTTAAACCAGCCCAGTCTTAATCCCTTTGATAATCAGTCCTCCCTCTCTGTTACTGGCTTTCTTGAGTTCAGCTCAGTACTTAACCAAGGGAGTCTGCCTCTTCTTCGATCAGCCACTAAATCAAGTTTCTGTTTCCCAGACTATCTGGCCCTAGGATTGTAGGCTGGCACTCCCCAGATCTATGTCTAAAATCCATATATGAGAGAGTACATGCCATGTTTCTCTTTTTGTGACTGGGTTACCTCACTCAGGATGGTTTCTTCTAGTGTCATCCATTTGCCTGCGAATCTCATGATTCCATTATTTTTTTCTGCTGAATAGTACTCCATTGTGTAAATGTACCACATTTTCTCTATCCACTCTTCAGGTGAGGGACATCTAGGTTGCTTCCATGTTCTGGCAATTACAAATAAAGCTGCTATGAACATAGTGGAACAGACATCTTTGTTGTATGAATGGGCATCTTTTGGATATATGCCTAAGAGTGGAGTTGCTGGGTCTTGTAGTAGGTTTATTCCCATTTTTCTGAGGAATCTCCACACTGATTTCCAAAGTGGCTGAACCAGTTGGCACTCCCACCAGCAATGGAGGAGTGTCCCCCTTTCACCACATCCTCTCCAGCATAAATTGTCATTGGTGTTTTTGATTTTAGCCATTCTGACAGGGGTGAGATGGTATCTGAGAGTTGTTTTGATTTGCATTTCCCGGATGGCTAAGGATGTTGAGCACTTTCTCAAGTGCCTCTCAGCCATTTTAGACTCCTCTATTGAAAACTCTCTATTTAGTTCTGCAGCGCACTTTTTAATAGGGTCCTTCGGTGTTTTGGAGACTTGCTTCTTGAGTTCTTTGTAAATTTTGGAGATCAACCCTCTGTCCGATGTGGGATTAGTGAATATTTTTTCCCATTCTGTGGGCTGCCTTTTTGTCTTGCTGACTGTGTCCTTTGCCTTACAGAAGCTTCTCAGTTTCAGTAGGTCCCATTTATTAATTGTTGATCTTACTGCCTGTGCTACTGGTGTTATGTTCAGGAAGCTGTCTCCTGTACCAATTCGTTCAAGGGTACCACCCACTTTCTCTTCTAAGAGGTTCAGTGTGGCTGGATTTATGTTGAGGTCTTTGATCCATTTGGACTTAAGTTTTGTGCATGGCGATAGACATGGATCGATCTGCATTCTTCTACATGCCAGTCTCCAATTATGCCAGCACCATTTGTTGAAGATGCTTTCCTTATTCCATTGTATATTTTTAGCTTCTTTGTCAAAGATCAGATGTTCGTACGTGTGTGGGTTAATACCCGGGTTTTCAATTCGATTCCATTGGTCTACCTGTCTATTTTTGTGCCAATACCAAGCTGTTTTCAGGACTATAGCTCTATAATAGAGCTTGAGGTCAGGGATGGTGATGCCTCCGGACGTTGCCTTGTTGAACAGTGTTGTTTTGGCTATCCTGGGTCTTTTGTTTTTCCATACAAAATTGATTATTGTTCTTTCAAGGTCTGTGAAGAACTCTGCTGGGATTTTAATGGGGATTGCATTGAATCTGTAGATTGCTTTTGGCAGGATTGCCATTTTTACTACATTGATCCTACCTATCCAAGAGCATGGGAGATCTTTCCATTTTCTGAGGGCTTCTTTAATTTCTTTCTTTAAAAATTCAAAGTTCTTACGATACAGGTCTTTCACTTGTTTGGTTAGCGTTACCCCAAGGTATTTTATATTGTTTGTGGCAATTGTAAAGGGTGATGTTTCTCTGATTTCTCTTTCAGCCCTTTTATCATCTGTATATAGTAGGGCTACTGATTTTCTTGAGTTGATCTTGTAGCCTGCCACTTTGCTGAAGGTGTTAATCAGTTGTAAGAGTTCCCTGGTAGAGTTCTTTGGGTCACTGATGTAAACTATCATATCGTCTGCAAACAGTGAAAGTTTGACTTCTTCCTTCCCAATTTGTATCCCCTTGATCCCCCTTTGTTGTCGTATGGCAATAGCTAGAACTTCAAGTACCATGTTGAAAAGGTATGGAGAGAGTGGACAGCCTTGTTTTGTTCCTGATTTTAGAGGAATTGCGTTGAGTTTCTGTCCATTTAGTTTGATGTTGGCTGTTGGTTTACTGTATATAGCTTTTATTATGTTTAAGTATGTCCCTGTTATCCCAGATCTCTCCAAGACCTTTATCATGAAGGGGTGTTGGATTTTGTCAAAGGCTTTTTCAGCATCTAGTGAGATGATCATGTGATTTTTGTTTTTCAGCTTGTTTATATGGTGGATTACGTTGATGGATTTTCGTATGTTGAACCATCCCTGCATTCCTGGGATGAAACCTACTTGATCGTGGTGAATGATTGTTTTGATGTGTTCTTGGATCCGATTTGCCAGTATTTTATTGAGTATTTTTGCATCAATGTTCATGAGGGATATTGGTCTGAAGTTCTCTTTCTTAGTTGTATCTTTGTGTGGCTTGGGGATCAAGGTTATTGAAGCCTCCTAGAAAGAGTTTGGCAAAGACCCTTCTGCTTCTATTGTGTGGAACACTTTGAGAAGAATTGGTATAAGCTGTTCTTTGAATTTCTGGTAGAATTCTGCACTGAGGCCATCTGGACCTGGGCTTTTTTTGGATGGGAGACTTTTGATGACAGCTTCTATTTCCATAGGGGTTATAGGTCTATTTAAATTGCTTATCTGTTCTTGATTTAGTTTTGGCAATTGATAGCTGTCCAGGAAGTCATCCATTTCCTTTAAATTTTCGAATTTTGTGGAGTACAGGTTTTCAAAGTATGACCTAATGATTCTCTGGATTTCCTCAGAGTCTGTTGTTATGTCCCCCTTTTCATTTCTAATTTTGTTAATTTGCGTGTTCACTCTCTGCTGTTTGGTAAGTTTGGACAAAGGTTTGTCTATCTTGTTGATTTTCTCAAAGAACCAACTCTTCATTGCGTTGATTCTTTGTATTGTTTCCCTGGTTTCTACTTTATTGATTTCAGCCCTCAATTTGATTATTTCCTGGCGTCTACTCCTCCTGGGGGAGTGTGCTTCTTTGTGTTCTAGAGCTTTCAGCTGTGATGTTAATTCTCTGGTATAACTGTTCTCCTGTTTCTTCATGTGAGCATTTAGCGCTATGAACTTCCCCCGTAGCACTGCTTTCAAAGTGTCCCAAAAGTTTGGGTATGTTGTGTCTTCATTCTCATTGAATTCGAGGAAGTCTTTAATTTCTTTTTTTATTTCCTCTTTGACCCCGGGATGGTGCAGTTGAGCATTATTCAATTTCCATGAGTTTGTAGGTTTTCTGCAATTTGTGTTGTTGTTGAATTCTAATTTTAAAGCATGGTGGTCTGATAAGATGCATGGAGTTATTCCAATTTTTTTGTAGCTGCTGAGGTTTGATATGTTGCCAAGTATGTGGTCGATTTTTGAGAAGGTCCCATGTGGTGGTGAGAAGAAGGTATATTCTTTTTTATGTGGATGAAATGTTCTATAGATATCTGTTAATCCCAGTTGGGTAATTACTTCTATTAGCCCTTTTGCTTCTTTGTTGAGTTTCTGTTTGGTATTCCTGTCTAGTGTTGAGAGTGGTGTGTTGAAATCTCCCACTATGACTGTGTGGGGCTTTAGATGAGATTTAAGTTCTAATAATGTTTTTTTAACGAATGTGGATGCCTTTGTATTTGGGGCATAGATGTTCAGAATAGACACTTCCTCTTGGTGGGTTTCACCTGTGATGAGTATGTAATGACCTCCTTCATCTCTTTTGATTGATTTTATTTTAAAGTCTAGTTTGTTAGATATTAGGATTTCTACCCCGGCTTGTTTCTTGGGTCCATTCGATTGAAAAATTTTTTCCCAACCTTTAATTCTCAGGTAATGTCTGTCTTTAAGGGTGAGGTGTGTTTCCTGTATGCAGCAGAAGGAAGGGTTCTGTCTTCGAATCCAATCTGCCAGTCTGTGTCTTTTTATGGGTGAGTTAAGGCCATTAATATTGAGGGATATTAATGACCAATGATTGCTCATCCTTCTTCGATTTGCGATGGTTGTTGTTGGTGGAATTATGTGTGGAATTTCACCCCTTTGTTCTTTTGGCTGTTGGTAGAGAGAGATTCTCTAATACTTATGTTTTTCTGGTTGTAGTTAGCTTCCTTGGGTTGGAGTTTTCCTTCCAAAATTTTCTGTAGGGCTGGGTTAGTGGACACATATTGCTTGAATCTAGTTTTGTCATGGAATATCTTGTTTTCTCCGTCTATAGTGATTGAGAGCTTTGCCGGGTATAGTAGTCTGGGCTGGCATCCGTGGTCTCTTAGTGTAGGTAGAATATCTATCCAGGACCTTCTGGCTTTCAGCGTTTCCATGGAGAAATCAGGTGTAATTCTGATAGGTCTGCCTTTATATGTTACTTGACCTTTTTCCTTAGCTGCTCTTAATATTCTTTCTTTATTCTGTATGTTTGGGGTCTTGATTATTATGTGGCGAGGGGATTTTTTTTTGCAGTCCACTCTATTTGGTGTTCTGTAGGCTTCTTGTACCTTCATTGGCATGTCTTTCTTAAGGTTGGGAAAGTTTTCTTCTATGATTTTGTTGAATATGCCTTCTGCCCCTTTGAGCTGGATTTCTTCTCCTTCTTCTATACCTATTATTCTTAGGTTTGGTCTTTTCATGGTGTCCCATATTTCCTGGATGTTTTGTGTTAAGGATTTGTTGGATTTAAGGTTTTCTTTGGTTGATAAATCCATTTCTCCTAGCGTATCTTCAACACTTGAGATTCTCTCTTCCATCTCTTCTATTCTGTTGGTAATGCTTGTATTGGTAGTGCCTGTCTGTTTGTCCAGCTTTTCTATTTTCTGCCTTTCTTCAGATTGTGTTTTTTTAAATGACTCTATTTCAGTTTTCAACCCTTGCAGTGTTTGCATTGCTTCTTGCAATTTTCTGTTTATCTGTTCATCCGTTTGTTGCCTTTTATGAATTTTTTGGTTTGTTCTTTCTTCCATTTCTTGCATTTTTTGGTTTGTTTTTTGTTCCATTTCTCGCATTTTGTGCTTTGTTTCTTCTTCCATTTCCTGCCTTTTTTTGGTTTGTTTCTTCTTCCATTTTTTTTCATTTTTTGCTTTGTTTTTTCTACCATTTCTTGCATTTTTTGCTTCATTTCTTCTTCCATTTCCTGCCTTTTTTGGTATGATTCTTCTTCCAATTCTTGCATTTTTTGCTTTGTTTTTTCTTCCAATTTTGCATTTTTGCTTCATTTCTTCTTCCATTTTCTGCCTTTTTGGTTTGTTTTTCTTCCAATTCTTGCATTTTTTGGTTTGTTTTTTCTTCCATTTCTTTGAGGGATTTTCCAATATCCTCTTTTAGGGCCTCTATCATTTTCATGAAAGTGCTTTTAAGGTCGTTCTCTTCTGCTTCATCCTCATTGGAATGTTGGGGTCTTGCTGGTGTGGAGTCTCTAGAATCTGGCGGTGTCATATTTGTTTTTCTGTTGCTGACTGTGTTTTTGTATTGTCTCTTTCCCATCTCTTCTTCTAGTGGGTGCAGAAAGAGCCCCTTACTGGTCTGGGGACCAGAGTTCCCTTTTGGTGGGTGCTAGCAAGTCCAATAATCTGGTGGTTCTTCTATTCCTTGTCCGAATGCTGGTCCCGTGGGTGGAGAAGAACCGGAATCTGGGGCGCTTATCCTCTTACCTTGTCCCCTGGACCCTATGCTGGGTCCTGTTGTACTTGATCCAGAACAGCTACTCCCCTGGTCTCCCTGGGTCCTCTGGTTTCCTGGTCTCGTTGGTGGGAGAGAAGATCCGGAGTCTGGGGTGCTTGGCTCCCGCCGGGATTGGGAGCTCTGTGCAGGTCCCAGGCGATCTGCAGGCACTGGAGCACAGGCCGGGAAGCCGGCCTGTTTACCTGCTGCTGCTGGAAGAACCGCCC
>NW_024431439.1:0-70295 GCF_017639785.1 Mesocricetus auratus
AAGTAGTTTCTAATACAGTGTTATATAGTTAGATTCAGTAAGTTAAGCACATAGTTTCACACACAGTGTTGTATCCTTATTTTTGAAGAAGTTAAGCATGTATTTTCACACACAGTGTTGTTACGTTATTTTTGAATAAGTTAATCACGTAGTTTCTTATACAGTGTTATACGGTAGGTTCTCATATAGTTAAGCACATAGATTCACATACAGTGTTATATCTTTAGTTTTGTAGAAATTAAGCACATATTTTCACACAGTGTTGTATCGTTAGTTTTCATGATGTTAAGTACGTTGTTTCTCATATAGTGTTATATAGTTGGATTTCATGAAGTTAAGCACATAGTTTCACACACAGTGTTGTATCGTTAGTTTTGAAGAAGTTAAGCACTTATTTTCTTATACAGTGTTATATTTTAAGTTCTCATGTAGTTAAGCACTTATTTTCATATACAGTGTTGCATCGTTAGTTTTGAGGAAGTTAAGCACATAGTTTCACAACAGTGTTGTATTATTAGTTTTCATGAAGTTAAGTACGCATTTTCAAATATATATTTATATTGTTGGATTTCATGAAGTTAAGCCTATAGTTTCACACACATCGTTGTATCGTTAGTTTTGAAGAAGTTAAACATGTCATTTCACACACAGTATTATAACGTTAGTTTTGAAGAAGTTAACACGTAGTTTCTGACACAGTGTTATATGGTAGGTTCTCATGTAGTTAAGCACATAGTTTCACATACACTGTTGTATCATTAGTTTTCATGAAGTTAAGTACGTAGTTTCTCATATAGTGTTATATAGTTAGATTTCATGAAGTTAAGCACAAAGTTTCACACACAGCGTTGTATCGTGAGTTTTCATGAAGTTAAGTACGTTGTTTCTCATAGAGTGTTATATAGTTGGATTTCATGAAGTTAAGCACATAGTTTCACACAGAGTGTTGTATCGTTAGTTTTCATGAAGTTAAGTACGTTGTTTCTCATATAGTGTTATATAGTTGGATTTCATGAAGTTAAGCACATATTTTCACACACAGTGTGGTAAAGTTAGTTTTGAAGAAGTTAAGCACGTTGTTTCTTATACAGTGTTATATAGTAAGTTCTCATGTAGTTAAGCACATACTTTCACATACAGTGTTGCAATGTTAGTTTTGAAGAAGTTAAGCACATTGTTTCACTACAGTGTTGTATTCTTAGTTTTCATGAAGTTAAGTACGTAGGTTCTCATATAGTGTTATATAGTTGGATTTCATGAAATAAATCCCATAGTTTCACACACAGTTTTGTATCGTTAGTTTTGAAGAAGGTAAGCATGTATTTTCACACACAGTGCTGTATCGTTGGTTTTCATGAAGTTAAGTACGTAGTTTCACATATAGTGTTATATAGTTGGATTTCATGAAGTTAAGCAAATAGTTTCACACACAGTGTTGTATCGTTCGATTTGAAGAAGTTAAGCATGTAGTTTCACACAGAGTGTGGTAACGTTAGTTTCGAAGAAGTTAAGCACGTAGTTTCTTATACAGTGTTATATGGTAAGTTCTCATGTAGTAAAGCACATACTTTCACATACAGTGTTGCATCGTTAGTTTTGAGGAAGTTAAGCACATAGTTTCACAACAGTGTTGTATTATTAGTTTTCATGAAGTACCTAGTTTCTCATACAGTGTTATATAGTTGGAATTCATGAAGTTAAGACCATAGTTTCACACACAGTATTGTATCATTAGTTTTGAAGAACATAAGCATGTATTTTCACACACAGTGTTGTAACGTTAGTCTTGAAGAGGTTAACACGTAGTTTCTTATACAGTGTTATATGTTAGGTTCTCATGTAGTTAAGCACATAGCTTCACATACACTGTTGTATCATTAGTTTTCATGAAGTTAAGTACGTAGTTTCTCATATAGTGTTACATATTTAGATTTCATGAAGTTAAGCACATAGTTTCGCATACAGTGTTGTATCGTTGGTTTTCATGACGTTAAGTACGTAGTTTCACATATAGTGTTATATAGTTGGATTTCATGAGGTTAAGCACATACTTTCACACACAGTGTTATATTGTTAGTTTTGAAGAACTTATGCACTTAGTTTCACATACTGTGTTGTGTCGTTAGTTTTCATGAACTTAAGCATGTAGTTTCTAATACAGTGTTATATGGTAAGTTCTCATGAAGTTGAACACATAGTTTCACACACAGTGTTGTATCGTTAGTTTTGAGGAACGTAAGCATGTAGTTTCACACACAGTGTTGTAACGTTAGTTTTGAAGAAGTTTAGCACGTAGGTTCTTATACAGTGTTATATGGTAAGTTCTCATGTAGTTAAGCACATACTTTCACATACAGTGTTGCATCGTTAGTTTTGAGGAAGTTAAGCACATAGTTTCACAACAGTGTTGTGTTATTTTTCATGAAGTTAGGTACGTAGTTTCACATATAGAGTTATATAGTTAGATTTCAAGAAGTTAAGCACACAGTTTCACACACAGTGTTGTATCATTAGTTTCGAGGAAGATAAGAAAGTAGTTACTAATACAGTTTTATATAGTTAGATTTCAGGAAGTTAAGCACATAGTTTCACACACAGTGTTGTATCGTTATTTTTGAAGAAGTTAAGTGTGTAGTTTCACACACAGTGTTGTAACGTTAGTTTGGGAGAATTTAATACGTAGTTTCAGATACAGTGGTATATGGTAGGTTCTCATGTAGTTAAGCACATAGTTTCACATACAGTGTTGTATCATTAGTTTTCATGAAGTTAAGTACGTAGTCTCTCATATAGGGGTATATATTTAGATTTCATGAAGTTAAGCATATAGTTTCGCAGACAGTGTTGTATCATTAGTTTTCATGAAGTTAAGTACGTTGTTTCACATATAGTGTTATATAGTTGGATTTCATGAAGTTAAGCACATACTTTCACATACAGTGTTGTATCGTTAGTTTTCCTGAAGTTAATTACGTAGTTTCTCATATAGTGCTATTTAGTAGGATTTCATGAAGTTAAGCACATAGTTTCACACACAGTGTTGTATCGTTAGTTTTGAAGAAATTAAGCAAGTATTTCACACACAGTGTTTTAAAGTTAGTTTTGAAGAAGTTGAGCATGTAGTTTCTAACACAGTGTTATATGGTAAGCTCTCATGTAGTTAAGCACATAGTTTCACAACAGTGTTGTATCATTAGTTTTCATGAAGTTAAGTACGTAGATTCTCATATAGTGTTATATAGTTGGATTTCATGAAGTTAAGCAAGTAGTTTCACACACAGTGTTGTATGGTTAGTTTTGAAGAAATAAAGCATGTAGTTTCACACACAGTGTTGTAAAGTTAGTTTTGAAGAAGTTAAGCACGTAGTTTCTAACACAGTGTTATATGGTAAGTTCTCATGTAGTTAAGCACATAGTTTCACAACAGTGTTGTATCATTAGTTTTCATGAAGTTAAGTACGTAATTTCACATATAGTGTTATATAGTTGGATTTGATGAAGTCAAGCAAATAGTTTCACACACAGTGTTGTATGGTTAGTTTTGAAGAAGTTAAGAATGTTCTTTCACACACAGTGTTGTAACGTTAGTTTTGGAGAACTTCAGCATGTAGTTTCTTATACAGTGTTATATGGTAGGTTCTCATATAGTTAAGCACATAGTTTCACACACAGTGTTGTATCGTTAGTTATTGAAGAAGTTAAGCACATATTTTCACACACAGTGTTGTATCGTTAGTTTTCATGAAGTTAAGTACGTTGTTTCTCTTATAGTGTTATGTAGTTGGATTTCATGAATTTAAGGACATAGTTTCACACAAAGTGTTGTATCATTATTTTTGAAGAAGTTAAGTATGTAGTTTCACACATAGTGTTGTAACGTTAGTTTGAAGAAGTTAAGCACGTAGTTTCTAACACAGTGTTATATGGTATGTTCTCATGTATTTAAGCACATAGTTTCCAAACAGTGTTGTATCAATATATTTCATGAAGTTACATACGTAGTTTCTCATTTAGTGTTATATAGTTGGATTTCTAGAAGTTAAGCACACAGTTTCACACACAGTGTTTTAACGTTAGTTTTGCAGAAGTTAAGCACGTAGTTTCTTATACAGTGTTATATGGTAGGTTCTCATATAGTTAAGCACCGAGATTCACACACAGTGTTGTACCGTTAGTTTTGAAGAAGTTAAGCACATAGTTTCACACACAGTGTTGTATCTTTAGTTTTCATGAAGTTAAGTACGTTGTTTCTCATATAGTGTTATATAGTTGGATTTCATGAATTTAAGGACATAGTTTCACACACAGTGTTGTATCGTTATATTTGCAGAAGTTAAGTATGTAGTTACACACAGTGTTGTAACGTTAGTTTTGAAGAAGTTAAGCACGTAGTTTCTAACACAGTGTTATATGGTAAGTTCTCATGTAGTTAATTACATAGTTTCAAAACAGTGTAGTATCAATATTTTTCATGAATTTCGTACGCAGTTTCTCATATAGTGTTATATATTTGGATTTCATGAAGTTAAGAACACAGTTTCACACACAGTGTTGTATCGTTAGTTTTGAAGAAGTTAAGCATGTAGTTTCACACACAGTGTTGTAACGTTAGTTTTGAAGAAGTTAACCTGTAGTTTCTTATACAGTGTTATATGGTAGGTTCTCATGTAGTTTAAGGACATAGTTTCACATACACTGTTGTATCATTAGTTTTCATGAAGTTAAGTACGTAGTTTCTCATATAGTGTTATATAGTTACATTTCATGATGTTAAGCACATAGTTTCATACACAGTGTTGTAACGTTAGTTTTCATGAAGGTAAGTATGTTGTTTCTCATATAGTGTTATGTAGTTGGATTTCATGAATTTAAGGACATAGTTTCACACACAGTGTTGTATCGTTATTTTTGAAGAAGTTAAGTATGTAGTTTCACACACAGTGTTGTAACGTTAGTTTGAAGAAGTTAAGCACGTAGTTTCTAACACAGTGTTATATGGTAAGTTCTCATGTATTTAAGCACATAGTTTCCAAACAGTGTTGTATCAATATTTTTCATGAAGTTACATACGTAGTTTCTCATTTAGTGTTATATAGTTGGATTTCTATAAGTTAAGCACACAGTTTCACACACAGTGTTTTAACGTTAGTTTTGGAGAACTCAGCATGTAGTTTCTTATACAGTGTTATATGGTAGGTTCTCATATAGTTAAGCACATAGTTTCACAACAGTGTTGTATCATTAGTTTTCATGAAGTTAAATACCTAGTTTCTCATATAGTTTTATATAGTTGGATTTCATGAAGTTAAGCACATAGTTTCACACACAGTGTTGTATGGTTAGTTTTGAAGAAGTTAAGAATGTAGTTTCACACACAGTGTTGTAACGTCAGTTTTGGAGAAGTTAAGCATGTAGTTTCACACACAGTGTTGTAACGTTAGTTTTGAAGAAGTTAACCTGTAGTTTCTTATACAGTGTTATAGGTAGGTTCTCATATAGTTAAGCACACAGTTTCACACACAGTGTTGTATCGTTAGTTTTGAAGAAGTTAAGCATGTAGTTTCACACACAGTGTTGTAACGTTAGTTTTGAAGAAGTTAACCTGTAGTTTCTTATACAGTGTTTTATGGTAGGTTCTCATATAGTTAAGCACATAGTTTCACACACAGTGTTGTATCGTTAGTTTTGAAGAAGTTAAGCACATAGTTTCACACACAGTGTTGTATCGTTAGTTTTCATGAAGTTAAATACGTAGTTTCTCATATAGTGTTATATAGTTAGATTTCATGAATTTAAGCACATGTTTTCACACACAGTGTTGTATCGTTAGTTTTCATGAAGTTAAGTACGTAGTTTCACATATAGTGTTATATAGTTGGATTTCATCAAGTTAAGCACATAGTTTCACACACAGTTTTGTATGGTTAATTTTGAAGAAGTTAAGCATGTAGTTTCACACACAGTGTTTTAAATTTAGGTTTGAAGAAGGTAAGCGCATAATTTCACAACAGTGTTTTATCATTAGTTTTCATGAAGTTAAGTACGTAGTTTCTCATATAGTGTTATATAGTTGGATTTCATGAATTTAAGGACATAGTTTCACACACAGTGTTGTATCGTTAGTTTTGAAGAAGTTAAGCATGTAGTTTCACACACAGTGTTGTAACGTTAGTTTTGAAGAAGTTAACCTGTAGTTTCTTATACAGTGTTATATGGTAGGTTCTCATGTAGTTTAAGCACATAGTTTCACATACACTGTTGTATCATTAGTTTTCATGAAGTTAAGTACGTTGTTTCTCATATAGTGTTATATAGTTACATTTCATGAAGTTAAGCACATAGTTTCACACACAGTGTTGTATCGTTAGTTTTCATGAATGTAAGAATGTTGTTTCTCATATAGTGTTATGTAGTTAGATTTCATGAATTTAAGGACATAGTTTCACACACAGTGTTGTATCGTTAGTTTTGAAGAAGTTAAGTATGTAGTTTCACACACAGTGTTGTAACGTTAGTTTGAAGAAGTTAAGCACGTAGTTTCTAACACAGTGTTATATGGTAAGTTCTCATGTATTTAAGCACATAGTTTCCAAACAGTGTTGTATCAATATTTTTCATGAAGTTACATACGTAGTTTCTCATTTAGTGTTATATAGTTGGATTTCTAGAAGTTAAGCACACAGTTTCACACACAGTGTTTTAACGTTAGTTTTGGAGAACTTCAGCATGTAGTTTCTTATACAGTGTTATATGGTAGGTTCTCATATAGTTAAGCACATAGTTTCACACACAGTGTTGTATCGTTAGTTTTGAAGAAGTTAAGCACATAGTTTCACACACAGTGTTGTATGGTTAATTTTGAAGAAGTTAAGCATGTAGTTTCACACACAGTGTTTTAAATTTAGTTTTGAAGAAGGTAAGCACGTAGTTTCACAACAGTGTTGTATCATTACTTTTCATGAAGTTAAGTACGTAGTTACTCATATAGAGTTATATAGTTGGATTTCATGAAGTTAAGCACATAGTTTCACACACAGTGTTGTATCGTTTGTTTTTAGGAAGTTAAGCATGTAGTTTCACACACAGTGTTGTAACGTTAGTTTTAAAGAAGTTAACACGTAGTTTCTTATACAGTGTTATATGGTAGGTTCTAATGTAGTTAAGCACATAGTTTCACATTCACTGTTGTGTCATTAGTTTTCATGAAGTTAAGTACGTAGTTTCTCATACAGTGTTATATAGTTAGATTTCATGAATTTAAGCACATAGTTTCGCACACAGTGTTGTATCGTTAGTTTTCATGACGTTAAGTACGTAGTGTCACATATAGTGTTATATAGTTGGAATTCATGAAGTTAAGCACATAGTTTCACACACAGTGTTGTATGGTTAGTTTTGAAGAAGTTAAGAATGTAGTTTCACAAACAATGTTGTAACGTTAGTTGTGGAGAACTTCAGCATGTAGTTTCTTTTACAGTGTTATATGGTAGGTTCTCATATAGTTAAGCACATAGTTTCACACACAGTGTTGTATCGTTAGTTTTGAAGAAGTTAAGCACATAGTTTCACACACAGTGCTGTATCGTTAGTTTTCATGAAGTTAAGTACGTAGTTTCACACTCAGTGTTGTATCGTTAGTTTTGAAGAAGTTAAGCATGTAGTTTCACACAGTGTTGTAACGTTAGTTTTGAAGAAGTTAAGCACATAGTTTCACACACAGTGTTGTATCGTTAGTTTCATGAAGTTAAGTACGTAGTTTCACATATAGTGTTATATAGTTGGATTTCGTGAAGTTAAGCACATAGTTTCACACACAGTGCTGTATGGTTAGTTTTGAAAAGTTAAGCATGTAGTTTCACAGACAGTGTTGTAACGTTAGTTTTGGAGAAGTTAAGCATGTATTTTCTTGTACAGTGTTATATGGTAGGTTCTCATATAGTTAAGCACATAGTTTCACACACAGTGTTGTATCGTTAGTTTTGAAGAAGTTAAGCACATAGTTTCACACACAGTGTTGTATCGTTAGTTTTCATGAAGTTAAGTACGTAGTTTCACACACAGTGTTGTATCGTTAGTTTTGAAGAAGTTAAGCATGTAGTTTCACACAGTGTTGTAACGTTAATTTTGAAGAAGTTAAGCACATAGTTTCACACACAGTGTTGTATCGTTAGTTTTCATGAAGTTAAGTACGTAGTTTCACATATAGTGTTATATAGTTGGATTTCGTGAAGTTAAGCACATAGTTTCACACACAGTGCTGTATGGTTAGTTTTGAAGAAGTTAAGCATGTAGTTTCACAGACAGTGTTGTAACGTTAGTTTTGGAGAAGTTAAGCATGTATTTTCTTGTACAGTGTTATATGGTAGGTTCTCATATAGTTAAGCACATAGTTTCACACACAGTGTTATATCGTTAGTTGTGAAGAAGTTAAGTACGTAGTTTGTCATATATTGTTATATTGTTGGATTTCATGAAGTTAAGCACATATTTTCACACATAGTGTTGTATGGTTAGTTTTGAAGAAGTTAAGCATGTAGTTTCACACACAGTGATGTATCGTTACTTTTCATGAAGTTAAGTTTGTTGTTTCTCATATAGAGTTATGGAGTTGGATTTCATGAAGTTAAGCACATAGTTTCACACATAGTGTTGTATCGTTAGTTTTGAAGAAGTTAAGCATGTAGTTTCACACACTGTGTTGTCACGTTAGTTTTGAAGATATTTAGCACGTAGTTTCTTATACAGTGTTATATGGTGGGTTCTAATATTGTTAAGCACATAGTTTCACATAGAGTGTTGTATCGTTAGTTTTGAAGATGTTAAGCAAATAGTTTCACACACAGTGTTGTATCGTTAGTTTTCATGAAGTTAAGTACGTACTTTCTCATATAGTATTATATAGTTGGATTTCATGAAGTTAAGCACATAGATTCACACACAGTGTTGTATCGTTAGTTTTGAAGAAGTTAAGCCAGTAGTTTCACACACAGTTTTGTAACGTTAGTTTTGAAGAAGTTAACACGTACTTTCTTATACAGTGTTATATGGTAGGTTCTCATGTAGTTAAGCACATAGTTTAACATACACTGTTGTATCATTAGTTTTCATGAAGTTAAGTACGTAGTTTCTCATATAGTGTTATATAGTTAGATTTCATGAAGTTAAGCACATAGTTTCACACACAGTGTTGTATCGTTAGTTTTCATGAAGTTAAGTACGTAGTTTCACATATAGTGTTATATAGGTGGATTTCATGAAGTTAAGCACATATTTTCACACACAGTGTTGTATGGTTAGTTTTGAAGAAGTTAAGCATGTAGTTTCACACCCAGTTTTGTAACTTTAGTTTTGGAGAAGTTAAGCACTTACTTTCACATATTGTGTTGTGTTGTTAGTTTTCATGAAGTTAAGCACGTAGTTTCTAATACAGTGTTATGTGGTAAGTTCTCATGAAGTCATCACATAATTTCACACACAGTGTTGTATCGTTAGTTTTGAAGAAATTACGAACATAGTTTCACACACAGTGTTGTATCGTTAGTTTTCATAAAGTACGTAGTTTCTCATATAGTTTTATATTGTTGGATTTCATGAAGTTAAGCACATAGTTTCACACACAGTGTTGTACAGTTAGTTTTGAAGAAGTTAAGCATGTAGTTTCTTGTACAGTGTTATATGGTAGGTTCTCATGTAGTTAAGCACATAGTTTCACATACAGTGTTGTATCATTAGTTTTCATGAAGTTAAGTACGTAGTTTCTCATATAGTGTTATATAGTTGGATTTCATGAAGTTAAGCACATAGTTTCACACACAGTGTTGTATCGTTAGTTTTGAAGAAGTTAAGCATGAAGTTTCACACACAGTGTTGCAAAGTTAGTGTTGAAGAGGTTAAGCATGTAGTTTCTTATAAAGTGTTATATGGTAGGTTCTCATGTAGTTAAGCACATAGATTCACATACAGTGTTGTATCATTAGTTTTCATGAAGGTAAGTACGTAGTTTCTCATATATTGTTATATAGTTAGATTTCATGAAGTTAAGCATGTAGAATTGTAGACTGTGTTGTATCGTTAGTTTTCATGAAGTTAAGTACGTAGTTTCACATATAGTGTTATATAGATGGATTTCATGAAGTAAAGCACATAGTTTCACACACAGTGTTGTAGTGTAAGTTTTGAAGAGATTAGCATGTATTTTGACCCACAGTGTTGTAACGTTAGTTTTGAAGAAGTTAAGCACGTAGTTTATTATACAGTGTTCCATGGTAGTTTCTCATGTAGTTAAGCACATAGTTTCAAATACAGTGTTGTGTCGTTAGTTTTGTATAAGTTAAGCACTTAGTTTCACATACTGTGTTGTGTCGTTAGTTTTCATGAAGTTAAGCACGTAGTTTCTAATACAGTTTTATATGGTACGTTCTCATAAATTTGAGCACATAGTTTCACACACGGTGTTGTATTGTTAGTTTTGAAGAAGTTAAGATCTTATTTCACATACTGTGTTAGTTCGTTAGTTTTCATGACGTTAAGCACGAAGTTTCTAGTACAGTGTCATATGGTTAGTTCTCATGAAGTTGAGCACATAGTTTCATACACAGTGTCGTATCGTTAGTTTTGAAGAAGTTAAGCATGTAGTTTCACACACAGTGTTGTAAAGTTAGTTTTGAAGAAGTTAACCACGTAGATTCTAACACAGTGTTATATGGTAAGTTCTCATGTAGTTAAGCACATAGTTTCACATACATTGTTGTATCATTAGTTTTCATGAAGTTAAGTACGTAGTTTCTCATGTAGTGTTATATAGTTAGATTTCATGAAGTTGAGCACATAGTTTCGCACAAAGTGTTGTATCGTTAGTTTCGAGGAAGATAAGCAAGTAGTTTCTAATACAGTGTTATATAGTTAGATTTCATGAAGTTAAGCACATAGTTTCACACACAGTGTTGTATCGTTAGTATTCAAGAAGTTAAGCATGCAGTTTCACACACAGTGTTCTAACGTTAGTTTTGAAGAAGTTAAGCACGTAGTTTCTTATACTGTGTTATATCGTAGGTTCTCATGTAGTTAAGCACATAGTTTCACATACAGTGTTGTATCATTAGTTTTCATGAAGTTAAGTACGTAGTTTCTCATATAGTGTTATATAGTTAGATTTCATGAAGTAAGCACGAAGTTTCACAGACTGTGTTGTATTGTTAGTTTTCATGAAGTTAAGTACGTAGTTTCACATATAGTGTTATATAGTTCATTTCATGAAGTTAAGCACATAGTTTCACACACAGTGTTGTTTTCTTAGTTTTGAAGAAGTTAAGCATGTACTTTCACACACAGTGTTGTAACGTTTGTTTTGAAGAAGTTAAGCACCTAGTTTCTTATACAGTGTTATATAGTAGGTTCACATGTAGTTAAGCACAGAGTTTCACATACAGTGTTTTATCGTTAGTTTTGAAGAAGTTAAGCACATAGTTTCACACACAGTGTTGTATCGTTAGTTTTCATGAAGTACGTACTTTCTCATATAGTGTTATATAGTTGGATTTCATGAAGTTAAGCACATAGATTCACACAAAGTGTTATATTGTTGGTTTTGAAGAAGTTAAGCACTTAGTTTCACATACTGTGTTGTGTCGTTAGTTTTCATGAAGTTAAGCACGTAGTTTCTAATACAGTGTTATATGGTAAGTTCTCATGAAGTTCAGCCCATAGTTTCACACACAGTCTTATATTGTTAGTTTTGAAGAAGTTAAGCACTTAATTTCACATACTGTGTTGTGTCGTTAGTTTTGAAGAAGTTAAGCACGTAGTTTCTAATACAGTGTTCTATGGTAATTTCTCATGAAGTTCAGCACATAGTTTCACACACAGTGTTGTATCATTAGTTTTCATGAAGTTAAGTACGTAGTTTCTCATATAGTGTTATATAGTTGGATTTCATGAATTTAAGCACGAAGTTTCGCAGACTGTCTTATATTGTTCGTTTTGAAGAACTTAAGCACTTAATTTCACATACCGTGTTGTGTCGTTAGTTTTCATGAAGTTAAGCAAGTAGTTTCTAATACAGTGTTATATGGTAAGTTTTCATGAAGTTGAGCACATAGTTTCACACACAGTGTTGTATCGTTAGTTTTGAAGAAATTAAACATGTAGTTTCACACACAGTCTTGTAACGTTAGTTTTGAAGAAGGTAAGCACGTAGTTTCTTACACAGTGTTATATGTTAGGTTCTCATGTAGTTAAGCACATAGTTTCACATACAGTGTTGTATCATTAGTTTTCATGAAGTTAAGTATGTAGTTTCTCATATAGTGTTATTAAGTTTGATTTTATGAAGTTAAGCAATTAGATTCGCAGACTGTGTAGTATCGTTAGTTTTCATGAAGTTATGTACGTAGTTTCACATATATTGTTTTATTGTTGGATTTCATGAAGTTAAGCACATATTTTCACACACTGTGTTGTATCAATAGTTTTGAAGAAATTAAGCATGTAGTTTCACACACAGTTTTGTAAAGTTAGTTTTGAAGAAGTTAAGCGCGTAGTTTCTTTTTTATCCTTTTTTATTTTAATTTTAAATAGCTTGTTTTACATGTGAATCCCAGTTAACACTCCCTCCCCTCCTCCCACACTCCCCTTCGCCCCCTCCATCCCACACTATTGCCAAATCCTTCCACATAGGGGATATCTAGAGTCTGTCATTTTACTCTAGGTAAGGTCAAGTCACTCCCCTAAGAGTCCAGGCTGAGAGAGCATCTCTCTTTGTGCTATAGGCACATGAAGACAGTTTGTATACCAGGGATAGACACTGATCCACAGCTCAGGGCCCCATAGTTTTCCCAGGCCTTCTCACTGACACTCACATTTGGGGGGTCCAGATCAGTCCCATGCTGGCCTCCCCACTGTCGGTCTGGGGTCCAAGAGCACTCCCCTGTTCAGATCAGCTGTCTCTGCTGGTTTTGCCAGCCCATTCTTTGCCAATTTGCTCATCACTCCTCTCTCTCTGTCACTGGGTTCCTTGGGTTCAGTTCAGTGCTTAGTTGTGTGTTTGCCTCTGCTTCCATCAGTCACAGGATGAAGGCTCCCGGATGGTTATAGACATCAAGTTCATTATCAGGAATGGGCATTCGAGGTGGTCCCTCCACTATTGCTTAGCTTGCCAATTGATGTTATACCTGTGGATCACTCTAGGTCACTCTGGTTCCTGATCTGTCTTTGATCCTATGATTCCCTCTTCCCCCTATTCTACCCCTACCCCCTCAACTTCCTGTTCCCCCATGCCCAACTCCCTTCCTCTTTACCCCCTCTATTCTTCCCAGGTCCCATTCCCCCCACCCCTTGCCGTGTTCCCCATCCATTCAGAGGATCTTGTCTCCATCCTCTTCTCTTGGGTACTATGCATATATGCATATCTTTTAGGTTCTTTCCTGTTTCCCAGACTCTCTATCTGTGGAAGTGCAGACTGGCACTATCCTGATCCATATCTAGAATCCATATATGAGTGAGTACATACCATGTTTGTCTTTTTGCGACTGGGTTACCTCACTCAGGATGGTTTCTTCCAGTGCTATCCATTTCCCTGCGAATTTCAAGATTCCATTGTTTTTTTCTGCTGAGTAATACTCCATTGTGTAAATGTACCACATTTTCTCTATCCACTCTTCAGTTGAGGGGCATCTAGGTTGCTTCCAGGTTCTGGCTATTACAAACAATGCTGCTATGAACATAGTGGAGCAGATGCCCTTGTTGTATGAACCTGCCTCATTTGGATAAATGCCTAAGAGTGGAATTGCTGGGTCTAGTGGTAGATTAATTCCCATTTTCCTGAGGAATCTCCATACTGATTTCCAAAGAGGCTGTATGAGTCGGCATTCCCACCAGCAGTGGAGGAGTGTTCCTCTCTCTCCACATCCTCTCCAGCATAAATTGTCTTCGGTGTTTTTGATTCTAGCCATTCTGACAGGAGTAAGATGGTATCTCAGAGTTGTTTTGATTTGCATTTCCCTGATGGCTAAGGATGTTGAGCACTTTCTTAAGTTCCTCTTGGCCATTTTAGTCCTCTACTGAGAATTCTCTGTTTAGCTCTGTACCCCACCTTTCAAGTGGATCCTTTGGTGTTTTGGAGACTTGTTTCTTGAGTTCTTTTAAATTTTGGAGATTAGCCCTCTGTCAGATGTAGGGTTAGTGAATATCTTTTCCCATTCTGTGGCCTGCCTTTTTGTCTTTTTAACTGTGTCCTTTGCCTTACAGAAGCTATTTAGTTTCAGAAGGCCCCATTTGTTAATTGTCAATCTCAGTGCCTGTGCCTGTGGTGTTATGTTTAGGAAGTGGTCTCCTGTACCAACTCGTTGAAGAGTATCTCCCACTTTCTCTTCTAAAAGTTTCAGTGTGGCTGGATGTATGTTGAGATCTTTGATCCATTTGGACTTAAGTTGTGTACAAGGCGATAAACACGGATCTATCTGCAGTCTTCTGCATACCAGTACCCAGTTATGCCAGCACCATTTGTTGAAGCTGCTTTCTTTTTTCCACTGTACAGTTTTAGCTTCTTTGTCAAAAATCAGGTGTTCATAGGTGTGTGGGTTAAAATTAGGGCTTTCTATTCAGTTCCATTGGTCTACCTGCCTATCTTTGTGCCAATACCAAGCTGCTTTCAGGACTATAGCTCTATAATAGAGCTTGAAGTCAGGTATGGTGATGCCTCCTGAAGTTCCTTTATTATATAGGGATGTTTTGGCTATCCTGGGCCTTTTGTTTTTCCATATAAAGTTGATTAATGTTCTTTCCAGGTCCTTGAAGAATTGTGATGGAGTTTTGATAGGGATTGCATTGAATCTATAGACTGCTTTTGGCAAGATTGCCATTTTTATTATGTTGATCCTACCAATCCAAGAGCATGGGAGATCTTTCCATTTTCTGGTATCTTCTTTGATTTCTTTCTTCAAAGACACAAAGTTCTTGATATACAGGTCTTTCACTTCCTTGGTTAACATTATCCCCAGATATTTGATGCTGTTTTTGGCTATTGTAAAAGGTGATGTTTCTCTGATTTCTTTCTCAGTCACTTCATCATCTGTATATACTAGGGCCACTGATTTTTTTGAGTTTACCTTGTATCCTGCCACATTGCTGAAGGTGTTTATCAGCTCTAGGAGTAACCTTGCGGAGTTTTTTGGATCACTTATGTAAACTATCATATCATCTGCAAATAATGAAAGTTTGACTTCTTCTTTTCCTATTTGTATCCCCTTTATCTCCTTTTGTTGTCTTATTGCTGTAGCTTGAACTTCAAGTACAATATTGAAGAGATATGGAGACAGTGGACAGCCTTGTCTTGTTCCTGATTTTAGAGGAATTGCTTTGAGTTTCTCTCCATTTAATTTGATGTTAGCTGTTGGTTTACTGTATATTGCTTTTATTATATTCAGGTACGTTCCTGTTATCCCTGATCTCTCTAGGACCTTTATCATGAAGGGGTGTTGGATTTTGTCAAAGGCTTTTTCAGCATCTAGTGAGATGATCATGTGGTTTTTCTTTCGCAGATTGTTAATATGGTGGATTACATTGATAGATTTTCTAATGTTGAACCATCCCTGCATTCCTGGAATGAAGCCTACTTGATCATGGTGGATGATTTTTCTGATGTGTTCTTGAATCCGGTTTGCAAGTATTTTATTGAGTATTTTTGCATCAATGTTCATGAGGGAAATTGGTCTATAGTTCTCTTTCTTAGTTGTGTCTTTGTGTGGCTTGGGTATCAAGGTAATTGTAGCCTTGTAGAAAGAGTTTGGCAGTGAGCCTCCTGCTTCTATTGTGTGGAATACTTTGACGAGTATTGGAATAAGCTCTTCTTTGAATTTCTGGTAGAATTCTGCACTGAAGCCATCTGGGCCTGGGCTTTTTTGTTTGGGAGACTTTTGATGACTGCTTCTATTTCATTAGGGGTTATAGGTCTGTTTAGATTATTTATCTGTTCTTGATTTAGTTTTGGCAAGTGATATCTATCCAGGAAATTGTCCATTTCTTTTAAATTTTCAAATTTTGTGGAGTACAGATTTTCAAAGTATGCCCTGATGATTCTCTTGATTTCCTCAGAGTCCGTTGTTATGTCCCCTTTTTCATCCCTGATTTTGTTAATTCGCATGTTCTCTCTCTGTCTTTTGGTTAGTTTGGACAGAGGTTTGTCTATTTTGTTGATTTTCTCAAAGAACCAACTCTTTGTTTCATTGATTCTTCTCAGTGTTTACCTGGTTTCTACTTGATTGATTTCAGCCCTCAATTTGATTATTTCCTGGCGTCTGCTCCTCCTGGGGGAGTTTGCTTCTTTTTGTTCTAGAACATTCAGCTGTGCTATTAATTCTCTAGTATGACTGTTCTCCAGTTTTTTCATGTGGGCACTTAGTGCTATAAACTTTCCTCTCAGCACTGCTTTCAAAGTGTCCCATAAGTTTGTGTATGTTGTGTCTTCATTCTCATTGAAATCGAGGAAGTCTTTAATTTCATTTTTTATTTGTTCCTTTACCCAGGGATGGTGCAATTGTGCATTGTTCAATCTCCATGAGTTTGTAGGGTTTCTGCGATTTGTGTTATTGTTGAATTCTAATGTTAATGCATGGTGGTCTGATAAGATGCAGGGGGTTACTCCAATTTTTTTGTATCTGTGGAGATTTGCTATGTTTCCTACTATGTGGTCAATTTTAGAGACGGTTCCATGTGGTGCCGAGAAGAAGGTATATCCCTCTGTATTTGGATGGAATGTTCTATAGATGTCTGTTAAACCCAGTTGGGTCATAACTTCTATTAATTCTTTTGTTTCTTTGTTAAGTTTCTGTCTGGAGGTCCTGTCTAGCGGTGAGAGCGGAGTGTTGAAATCTCCTACTATTAGTGTGTGAGATTTTATGTGCATTTTGAGCTTTAGTAATGTTTCTTTCACGAATGTAGGTGCCTTTGTATTTGGGGCGTAGATGTTTAAAATCGAGACTTCGTCTTGATGTATTTTTCCTTTGATGAATATGAAGTGCCCTTCTTCATCTCTTTTGATTGATTTTAATTTGAAGTCTAGTTTGTTAGATATTAGGATTGCTACACCCGCTTGTTTCTTGGGGCCGTTTGATTGGAAGAACTTTTCCCAGCCCTTTACTCTGAGATAACGTCTGTCTTTGTTGTTGAGATGTGTTTCTTGTATGCAACAGAAGGAAGGGTTCTGTCTTCGTATCCATTCTGCTAGTCTGTGTCTTTTTATAGGCAAGTTGAGGCTGTTGACATTGAGGGATATTAATGACCATTGATTGGTGATCCTTGTTTGCGCTTGATTTATTGTTAGTGAAGTTATTTTGTGTTGTTTCTCCTCCCTTTTTCTTTTAGTGTTTTGTAAAGTACGATTATATATTGCCTGTGTCTTTGTGAATGTAGTTATCTTCCTTGGCTCTAGATTTTCCTTCTAGCATTTTCTGTAGAGCTGGATTCATAGATACGTATTGTTTAAATCTGGCTTTGTCATGGAATATATTGTTTTCTCCATCTATTGTAATTGAGAGCTTTGCTGGATATAGTAGTCTGGGCTGGCATCCTTGTTCCCTTAGTGTTTGTAGGACATCTGACCAGGATCTTCTGGCTTTCATCGTTTCCATTGAGAAGTCAGGTGTAATTCGGATAGGTCTGCCTTTGTATGTTACTTGGCCTTTTTCTTTAGCTGCTCTTAATATTTTCTCTTTGCTCTGTAGGTTTGATGTTTTGATTATTATATGGCGAGGTGACTTCTTTTTCTGGTCAAGCCTATTTGGTGTTCTGTAAGATTCTTGTACTTTCATAGGCATATCTTTCTTTAGGTTAGGGAAGTTTCCTTCTATGATTTTGTTGAATATGTTTTCTGTACCTTTAAGTTGAAGTTCTTCACCTTCTTCTATACCTATTATTCTCAGGTTTGGCTTCTTCATGTTGTCCCATATTTCCTGGATATTTTGTGTTAAGGATTTGTTGGTTTTGAGATTTTCTTTGGTTGACGACTCTATATCCTCTAATGAGTCTTCAACACCTGAGATTCTCTCTTCTATCTCTTGTATTCTATTGGTGATACTTGCATCTGTAATTCCAGACCGTTTACCGAGCTTTTCTATTTCCAGCATCCCTTCATTCTGTGTTTTCTTTATCGTTTCTATTTCAGTTTTCAATCCTTTAAATGTTTGAGCTGTTTCCTTAATTTTCTTGGTTGTTTTTTCTTAGTGCTCTTTAGATTCTTTGAGAGATTTGTTTATTTCTTGAATTTTTCCCCCATTTCATGGATTTTTTGTTTGTTTTTTCTTCTATTTCTTTAAGGGATTTCCTCGTTTCTTCTTTGAGGCTCTCCATCATCTTCATGAAATAATTTTTAAGGTCTGTCTCCTCTTCTTCATCTATGTAGTGCTTTTCGGGTCTTGCTGGTGTTGGATCCCTGGATTCTGGTGGGGTCATGTTGGTGTTTCTATTGCTGAGTGATCTCTTATTCTGTCTTCTTCCCATCTCTTCTTCCAGTGGGTGCTGGTGGGGTCTATCCGTCTCCACTGGTCTCCTTCCTTACTGCGGGCTGAAGCTGGGGATGCTGAAGCTGGACTCGCTGGGGTTGGGGTCTTGGAGGGGCTGATCTCTTTCCTGAAGCTGAAGCTGGGCTCCCTGGAGTTGGGGTCTTGGAGGGGCTGATTTCTTTCCTGTGTGGGCGGCTCTTCTGGAACCCGGGAGCGGCCCCGAAGATGGAGGGGGGATGGGTGATGGGCGGGAGGTCCCAGCTGGAGACCCAATCCCACCTGAAGCTGGGCTCACTGGGTTGGGGTCTTGGAGGGGCTGATCTCTTTCCTGTGTGGGCGGCTCTTCTGGATGCCGGGAGCAGCCCAGAAGATCGTGGGGGGAAGGGTGATGGGCAGGCGGTCCCCGCTGGAGACCCAATCTCACCTGAACCTGGGCTCCCTGGGGTTGGAGACTTGGAGGGGCTGATCTCTTTCCTGTGTGGGCGGCTCTTCTGGAAGCCAGGAGCATCCCCGTAGATGGAGGGGGATGGGTGATGGGTGGGAGGTCCAAGGCAGAGACCCAATCTCACCTGAAGCTGGGCTCGCTGGGTTGGGTTCTTGGATGGGCTGATCTCTTTCCTGTGTGGGCAGCTTTTCTGGAAGCCGGGAGCGTCCACGAAGATGGAGCGGGATGGGTGATGGGCGGGAGTTCCCAGCCAGAGACCAAATCTCACCTGACACTGGGCTCGCTGGGTTGGGGTCTTGGAGGGGGTGATCTCTTTCCTGTCAAGCACGTAGTTTCTAACACAGTGTTATATGGTAAGTTCTCATGTCGTTAAT
Organism: Mesocricetus auratus; assembly: GCF_017639785.1. Taxonomy (NCBI): domain Eukaryota; kingdom Metazoa; phylum Chordata; class Mammalia; order Rodentia; family Cricetidae; genus Mesocricetus; species Mesocricetus auratus. The sequence goes on from NW_024431439.1 coordinate 19,314, forward strand.
CACATAGTTTCACATACACTGTTGTATCATTAGTTTTCATGAAGTTAAGTACGTAGTTCCTCATATGGTGTTATATAGTTAGATTTCATGAAGTTAAGCACATAGTTTCGCACACAGTGTTGTATCGTTAGTTTTGAGGAAGATAAGCATGTAGTTTCTAATACAGTGTTATATAGTTAGATTTCATGAAGTTAAGCACATAGTTTCACACACAGTGTTGTATCGTTAGTTTTGAAGAAGTTAAGCACGTAGTTTCTTATACAGTGTTATATGGTAGGTTCTCATGTAGTTAAGCACATAGTTTCACATACAGTGTTGTATCATTAGTTTTCTAGAAGTTAAGTACGTAGTTTCCCATATAGTGTTATATAGTTAGATTTCATGAAGTTAAGCACGAACTTTCACAGACTGTGTTGTATCATTAGATTTCATGAAGTTAAGTACGTAGTTTCACATATAGTGTTATATAGTTGGATTTCATGAAGTTAAGAACATAGTTTCACACAGTGTTACATTGTTAGTTTTGATGAATTTAAGCATTTAGTTTCACATACTTTGTTGTGTCGTTAGTTTTCATGAAGTTAAGCACGTACTTTCTAATACAGTGTTATATGGTAAGTTCTCATGAAGTTTAGCATATAGTTTCACACACAGTGTTGTATCGTTAGTTTTGAAGAAGTTAAGCATGTAGTTTCAACACACAGTGTTGTAACGTTAGTTTTAAAAAAGTTAAGCACGTAGTTTCTTATACAGTGTTATATGGTAGGTTCTCATGTAGTTAAGCACATACTTTCACATACAGTGTTGTATCATTAGTTTTCATGAAGTTAAGCACATAGTTTCACACCATGTTATATTGATAGTTTTGAAGATGTTAAGCACATAGTTTCTCAGACTGTGTTGTATCGTTAATTTTCATGAAGTTAAGCATGTACTTTCTAATACAGTGTTATATGGTAAGTTCTCATGAAGTTCAGCACATAGTTTCACACACAGTGTTGTATCGTTAGATTTGAAGAAGTTAAGCATGTAGTTTCACACACAGTGTTGTAACGTTAGTTTTGAAGAAGTTAAGCATGTAGTTTTTATACAGTGTTATATGGTATGTTCTCATGTAGTTAAGCACATAGTTTCACATACAGTGTTGCTTCGTTAGTTTTGAAGAAGTTAAGCACATAGTTTCACACACAGTGTTGTATCATTAGTTTTCATGAAGTTAAGTCGTAGTTTCTCATATAGTGTTATATAGTTGGATTTCAAGAAGTTAAGCACGAAGTTTCGCAGACTGTTATATTGTTAGTTTTGAAGAACTTAAGCACCTAATTTCACATAATGTGTTGTGTCGTTAGTTTTCATGCAGTTAAGCACGTAGTTTCTAATACAGTGTTATATGGTAAGTTCTCATGAAGTTGAGCACATAGTTTCACAAACAATGTTGTATCGTTAGTTTTGAAGAACTTAAGCATGTAGTTTCAAACACAGTGTTGTGACTTTACTTTTGAAGAAGTTAAGCACGTTATTTCTTATACAGTGTTATATGGTTGGTTCTCATGTAGTTAAGCACATAGTTTCACATACAGTGTTGTATCATTAGTTTTCATGAAGTTAAATACGTAGTTTCTCATATAGTGTTATATAGTTAGATTTCATGAAGTTAAGCACTTCGTTTCACATACTGTGTTGTGTCGTTAGTTTTCATGACGTTAAGCACGTAGTTTCTAGTACAGTGTTATATGGTTAGTTCTCATGAAGTTGAGCACATAGTTTTTCACACAGAGTGTTGTATCGTTAGTTTTGAAGAAGTTAAGCACGTAGTCTTATACAGTGTTATATGGAAGGTTCTTATGTAGTTAAGCACATAGTTTCATATACACTCTTGTATCATTAGTTTTCATGACGTTAAGTACCTAGTTTCTCATATAGTGTTAATAGTTAGATTTCATGAAGTTAAGCACGTAGCTTCGCAGACTGTGTTGTATCGTAAGTTTTCATAGGGTTAAGTATGTTGTTTCTCATATAGTGTTATATAATTAGATTTCATAAAGTTAAGCACAAAGTTTCACAAACAGTGTTGTATCATTAGTGTTCATGACGTTAAATACGTATTTCTCATATAGTGTTATATAGTTAGATTTCATGAAGTTAAGCACGAAGTTTCGCAGACTGTGTTGTATCGTTAGTTTTCGTGAAGTTAACTATGTAGTTTCACATATAGTGTTATATATTTGCATTTCATGATGTTAAGCACATAGTTTCACACACCGTGTTGTATTGTTAGTTTTGAAGAAGTTAAACACTTATTTTCACATACTGTGATTTGTCGTTAGTTTTCAGGAAGGTAAGCACATAGTTTCTAATACAGTGTTATATGGTACGTTCTCATGAATTTGAGCACATAGAATCACACACGGTGTTGTATTGTTAGTCTTGAAGAAGTTAAGCTCTTAGTTTCACATACTGTGTTGTGTCGTTAGTTGTCATGACGTTAAGCACGTAGTTTCTAGTACAGTGTTATATGGTTAGTTCTCATGAAGTTGAGCACATAGTTTCACACACAGTGTTTTTTCGTTAGTTTTGAAGAAGGGAAGCATGTAGTTTCACACACAGTGTTGTAACGTTAGTTTTGAAGAAGTTCAGCACGTAGGTTCTTATACAGTGTTATATGGTAGGTTCTTATGTAGTTAAGCATATAGTTTCATATACACTGTTGTAATATTAGTTTTCATGAAGTTAAGTACGTAGTTTCTCATATAGTGTTATATAGTTAGATTTCATGAAGTTATGCACGTAGTATCCCAGACTGTGTTGTATCGTAAGCTTTCATGAATTTAAGTACGTAGTTTCTCATATAGTGTTATTATTACTTTTGAAGAAGTTAAACACGTAGTTTATTATACAGTGTTATATGGTACGTTCTCATGAAGTTGAGCACATAGTTTCATACACGGTGTTGTATTGTTAGTTTAGCAGAAGTTAAGCACGCAGTTTCTAAAACAGAGTTATATGGTAAGTTCTCATGGAGTTAAGCACATATTTTCACATACACTGTTGTATCATTAGTCTTCATGAAGTTAAGTACGTTGTTTCTCATATAGTGTTATACACTTAGATTTCATGAAGTTAAGCACATAATTTCGCACACAGTGTTGTATCGTTAGTTTCGAGAAAGATAACCAAATAATTTCTAATACAGTGTTATATAGTTAGATTTCATGAAGTTAAGCACATAGTTTCACACACAGTGTTGTAAATTTGTCGTTAGTTTTCATGAAGTTAAGCACGTAGTTTCTAATACAGTGTTATATGGTACGTTCTCATGAATTTGAGCACATAGTTTCACACACATTGTTGTATTATTAGTCTTGAAGAAGTTAAGCACTTAGTTTCACATACTGTGTTGTGTCGTTAGTTTTCATGACGTTAAGCACGTAGTTTCTAGTACAGTGTTACATGTTTAGTTCTCATGAAGTTGAGCACATAGATTCACACAGAGTGTTGTATATTTAGTTTTGAAGAAGTTAAGCACGTAGTCTTATACAGTGTTATATGGTAGGTTCTTATGTAGTTAAGCACATAGTTTCATATACACTGTCGTATCATTAATTTTCATGACGTTAAGTACCTAGTTTCTCACATAGTGTTATATAGTTAGATTTCATGAACTTAAGCACATAGCTTCGCAGACTGTGTTGTATCGTAAGTTTTCATGAAGTTAAGTACGTAGTTTCTCATAAAGTGTTATATAGTTAGATTTCATAATGTTAAGCACATAGTTTCACAAACAGTGTTGTATCATTAATTTTCATGAAGATAAATACGTATTTCTCATATAGTGTTATAAAGTTAGATTTCATGAAGTTAAGCACGAAGATTCCAGACTGTGTTGTATCGTTAGTTTTCTTGAAGTTAAGTACGTCGTTTCACATATAGTGTTATATATTTGGATTTCATGAAGTTAAGCACATAGTTTGACACACAGTGTTGTATTGTTAGTTTTGAAGAAGTTAAGCATTTAGTTTCACACACAGTGTTGTGACTTTACTTTTAAAGAAGTTAAGCACGTTGTTTCTTATACAGTGTTATATGGTAGGTTCTCATGTAGGTAAGCACATAGTTTCACATACAGTTTTGTATCATTAGTTTTCTGAAGTTAAATCCGTAGTTTCTCATATAGTGTTATATAGTTAGTTTTCATGAAGTTAAGCACGTAGTTTCTAATACAGTGTTATATGGTACGTTCTCATGAAGTTGAGCACATAGTTTCACACACTTGTTGTATTGTTAGTTTTGAAGAAGTTAAGCACTTAGTTTCACATACTGTGTTGTGTCGTTAGTTTTCATGACGTTAAGCACGTAGTTTCTAGTACAGTGTTATATGGTTAATCTCATGAAATTGAGCACATAATTTCACACACAGTGTTGTACCGTTAGTTTTGAAGAAGTTAAGCATGTAGTTTCACACATAGTGTTGTAAAGTTAGTTTTGAAGAAGTTAAGCACGTAGTTTCTAACACAGTTTTATATGGTAAGTTCTCATGTAGTTAAGCACATAGTTTCACATACACTGTTGTATCATTAGTTTTCATGAAGTTAAGTACGTAGTTTCTCATATAGTGTTATATAGTTAGATTTCATGAAGTTAAGCACATATTTCGCACACAGTGTTGTATCGATAGTTTCGAGAAAGATAAGCAAGTAGTGTCTAATACAGTGTTATATAGTTAGATTTCATGAAGTTAAGGACATAGTTTCACACTCAGTGTTGTAACGTTAGTTTTGAAGAAGTTAAGCAAGTAGTTTCTTATACAGTGTTATATGGTAGGCTCTCATGTAGTTAAGCACATAGTTTCACATACAGTCTTGTACCATTAGTTTTCATGAAGTTAAGTACGTACTTTCTCATATAGTGTTATATAGTTGGATTTCATCAAGTTAAGCACATAGTTTCACACACAGTGTTGTATCATTAGTATTCATTAAGATAAGTACGTAGTTTCACATAGAGTGTTACATAGTTGGATTTCATGAAGTTAAGCACATAGTTTCACACACAGTGTTTTATCGTTAGTTTTGAAGAAGTTAAGCATGTAGTTTCACACACAGTGTTGTAACGTTAGTTTTGAAGAAGTTAAGGACACAGATTCTAAAACAGTGTTATATGGTAAGTTCTCATGTAGTTAAGCACATAGTTTCAGATACACTGTTGTATCATTAGTTTTCATGAAGTTAAGTACGTAGTTTCTCCTATAGTGTTATACAGTTAGATTTCGTGAAGTTAAGCATGTAGATTCGCAGACTGTGTTGTATCGTTAGTTTCGAGAAAGATAAGCAAGTAGTTTCTAATACAGTGTTATATAGTTAGATATCATAAAGTTAAGCATATAGTTTCACACACAGTGTTGTAATGTTAATTTTGAAGAAGTTAAGCACGTAGTTTCTTATACAGTGTTTTATGGTAGGTCCTCATGTAGTTAAGCACATAGTTTTACATAATCTGTTGTATCATTAGTTTTCATGAAGTTAAGTACGTAGTTTCTCATATAGTGTTATATGTTTAGATTTCATGAAGTTAAGCACATAGTTTCGCAGACTGTGTTGTATAGTTAGTTTTCATGAAGTTAAGTACGTAGTTTCACATATAGAGTTACATAGTGGGATTTCATGAAGTTAAGCACATAGTTTCACACAGAGTGTTGTATTGTTAGTTTTGAAGAAGTTAAGCATGTAGTTTCACACACAGTGTTGTAACGTTAGTTTTGAAGAAGTTAAGCACGTAGATTCTTATACAGTGTTATATGGTATGTTCTCATATGATTCAGCACATAGTTTCACATACAGTGTTGTATTGTTAGTTTTGAAGAAGTTAAGCACATAGTTTCATGCACAGTGTTCTATCGTTAGTTTTGAAGAAGTTAAGCATGTAGTTTCAAACACAGTGTTGTAACGTTAGTTTTGAAGAAGTTAAGCACGTAGTTTATTATAAAGTGTTATATGGTACGTACTCATGAAATTGAGCACATAGTTTCATACAGGGTGTTGTATTGTTAGTTTTGAAGAGATTAAGCACTTAGTTTCACATACTGTGTTGTGTCGTTAGTTTTCATGATGTTAAGCACGAAATTTCTAGTACAGTTTTATATGGTTAATTCTCATGAAGATGAGCACATAATTTCACACACAATGTTTTATCGTTCGTTTTTAAGAAGTTAAGAATGTAGTTTCACACATAGTGTTGTAAAGTTAGTTTTGAAGAAATTAAGCACATACTTTCTAACATAGTGTTATATGGTAATTTCTCATGTAGTTAAGCACATAGTTTCAGATACACTGTTGTATCATTAGTTTTCATGAAGTTACGTACGTAGTTTCTCATATAGTGTTATATAGTTAGATTTCATGAAGTTAAGCACGTAGATTCGCAGACTGTGTTGTGTTGTTAGTTTTCATGAGGTTAAATACGCAGTTTCACATATAGAGTTATATATTTGGATTTCATGAAGTAAAGCACATAGTTTCACACACAGTTTTGTATTGTTAGTTTTGATGAAGTTAAGCATGTAGTTTCTCACACAGTGTAGTAACGGAAATTTTTAAGAAGTTAAGCACGTAGTTTCTTATAAAGTGTTATATGGTAGGTTCTCATGTAGATAAGCACATAGTATACCATAGAGTTTTGTATCGTTAGTTTTGAAGAAGTTAAGCACGTAGTTTATTATACAGTGTTATATATTAGGTTCTCATGTAGCTAAGCACATAGATTCACATACAGGTTGTATCGTTAGTTTTGAAGAAGTTAAGCACGTAGTTTCTTATAAAGTGTTATATGGTACGTTCTCATGAAGTTGAGCACATAGTTTCACACACGGTGTTGTATTGTTAATTTTGAAGAAGTTAAGCATGTAGTTTCTCACAAAGTGTTGTATTGTTTGTTTTGAAGAAGTTAAGCACTTCGCTTCACATACTGCGTTTTGTCGTTAGTTTTCATGAAGTTAAGCACGTAGTTTCTAATACAGTGTTATATGGTACATTCTCATGAAGTTGAGCACATTGTTTCACACACGGTGTTGTATTGTTAGTTTTGAAGAAGTTAAGCACTTAGTTTCACATACTGTGGTGTGTCGTTAGTTTTCCTGTCGTTAAGCACGTAGTTTCTAGTACAGTGTTATATGGTTAATTCTCATGATGTTGAGCACATAATTTCACACACAGTGTTGTTTCGTTAATTTTGAAGAAATTAAGCATGTAGTTTCACACATAGTTTTGTAAAGTTAATTTTGAAGAAGTTAAGCACGTAGTTCTAACACAGTGTTATATGGTAAGTTCTCATGTAGTTAAGCACATAGTTTCACATACACTGTTGTATCATTAGTTTTCATGAAGTTAAGTACGTAGATTCTCACATAGTGTTATATAGTTAGATTTCATGAAGTTATGCACATAATTTCGCACACAGTGTTGTATCGTTCGTTTCAAGTAAGATTAGCAATTAGTGTCTAATACAGTGTTATATAGTTATATTTCATGAAGTTAAGCCCACAGTTTCACACTCAGTGTTGTAACGTTAGGTTTGAAGTAGTTAAGCACGTAGTTTCTTACACAGTGTTATATGGTAGGTTCTCATGAAGTTAAGCAGATAGTTTCACACACAGTGTTGCATCGTTGGTTTTGAAGAAGTTAAGGACGTAGTTTCACACACATTGTTGTATCATTAGTTTTCATGAAGTTAAGTATGTATTTTCTCATATAGTGTTATATAGTTGGATTTCATGGAGTTAAGCACATAGTTTAACACACAGTGTTGTATCGTTAGGTTTGAAGACGTTAAGCATATAGTTTCCTATACAGCGTTATATGGTAGGTTCTCATGTAGGTAAGCACATACTTTCACATACAATGTTGTATCATTAGTTTTCATGAAGTTAAGTACGTAGTTTCTCATATAGTGTTATATAGTTAGATTTCATGAAGTTAAGCACGTAGTTTCGCAGACTGTATTGTATCGTTAGTTTTCATGAAATTAAGTACGTAGTTTCACACACAGGTTGTATTGTTAGTTTTGAAGAATTTAAGCCTGTTGTTTCACACACATTGTTGTCACGTTAGTTTTGAAGACGTTAAGCACGTAGTTTTTTATACAGTGTTATATGGTAGGTTCTCATGTAGTTAAGCACATAGTATCACATACAGTGTTGGATTGTTAGTTTTGAAGAAGTTAAGCACCTAGTATCACACACAGTGTTGTATCATTAGTTTTCATGAAGTTAAGCACGTAGATTCTCAGACTGTGTTGTATCGTTAGTTTTCATGAAGTTAAGTACGTAGTTTCACATATAGTGTTATATAGTTGGATTTCATGAAGTTAAGCACATCGTTTCACACACAGTGTTTTATTGTTAGTTTTGAAGAAGTTAAGAATGTAGTTTCACACACAGTGTTTTAACGTTAGTTTTGAAGAAGTTAAGCATGTAGTTTATTATACAGTGTTGTATGGTAGATTCTCATGTAGTTAAGCACATAGTATCACATACAGTGTTGTATCGTTAGTTTTGAAGAAGTTAAGCACTTAGTTACACATACTGTGTTTTGTCGTTAGTTTTCATGAAGTTAAGCACGTAGTTACTATTACAGAGTTATATGGTACGTTCTCATGAAGTTGAGCACATAGTTTCACACACGGTATTGTATTGTTAGTTTTGAAGAAGTTAAGCACTTAGTTTCACATACTCTGCTGTGTCGTTAGTTTTCATGACGTTAAGGACGTAGTTTCTAGTACAGTGTTATATGGGTAATTCTCATGAAGTTGAGCGCATAATTTCACACATAGTGTTGTATCTTTAGTTTTGAAGAAGTTAAGCATGTATTTTCACACATAGTGTTGTAAAGTTAGTTTTGAAGAAGTTAAGCACGTAGTTCTAACACAGTTTTATATGGTAAGTTCTCATGTAGTTAAGCACATAGTTTCAAATACACTGTTGTATCATTATTTTTCATGAAGTTAAGTACGTAGTTTCTCATATAGTGTTATATAGTTAGATTTCGTGAAGTTAAGCACATAATTTCGCACAAAGTGTTGTATCGTTAGTTTCTAGGAAGATAAGCAAGTAGTGACTAACACAGTGTTATATAGTTAGATTTCATGAAGTTAAGCACATAGTTTCACACTCAGTGTTGTAACGTTAGTTTTGAAGAAGTTAAGCACATAGTTTCACACACATTGTTGTATCGTTGGTTTTCATGAAGTTAAGTATATAGTTTCCCATATACTGTTATGTATTTGGATTTCATGAAGATAAGTACATAGTTTCACACACAGTGTTGTATTGTTAGTTTTGAAGAATTAAGCATGTAATTTCACACACAGTGTTATTATGTCAGTTTTGAAGAAGTTAGGCATGTAGTATCTTAAAAAGTGTTATATGGTAGGTTCTTATGTAGTTAAGGACATAGTTTCACATACACTCTTGTATCATTAGTTTTCATGAAGTTAAGTACGTAGTTTCTAATATTGTGTTATATAGTTAGATTTCATGAAGGTAAGCACGTAGTTTTGCAGACTGTGTTGTATCGTAAGTTTTCATGAAGTTAAGTACGTAGTTTCTCATATAGTGTTATATAGTTAGATTTCATAATGTTAAGCACATAGTTTCACACACAGGGTTGTATCGTTAGGTTTGAAGAAGTTAACCATGTAGTTTCACACACTGATGTACTGTTGTATCATTAGTTTTCATGAAGTAAGTACGTAGTTTCTCATATAGTGTTATATAGTTGGATTTCTTGAAGTTAAGCACATAGTTTCACACACAGTGTTATATTGTTAGTTTAGAAGAAATTAAGAAATTAGTTTCACATACTGTGTTGTGTTGTTAGTTTTCATGAAGTTAAGCACGTTGTTTCTAATACAGTGTGATATGGTAAGATCTCATGAAGTTGAGCACACAGTTTCACACACAGTGTTGTATCATTAGTTTTCATGAAGTTAAGCACGTAGTTTCTTATACAGTGTTATATGATAGGTCCTCATGTAGTTAAGCACATAGTTTCACATACAGTGTTGTATCGTTAGTTTTGAAGAAGTTAAGCACATAGTTACACACACAGTGTTGTATCATTAGTTTTCATGAAGTTAAGTACGTAGATTCTCATATAGTGTTATATAGTTGGATTTCATGAAGTTAAGCATGAAGTATTGCAGACTGTGTTGTGTCGTTAGTTTTCATGAAGTTAAGCACGTAGATTCTAATACAGTGTTATAGTGTAAGTTCTCATGAAGTTGAGCATAGTTTCACGCACAGTGATGTATCGTTAGTTTTGAAGAAGTTAGGTATGTAGTTTCTCACACAGTGTTGTATTGTTAGTTTTGCAGAAGTTAAGCCCTTAGTTTCACATACTGTGCTGTGTCGTCAGTTTTCATGACGTTAAGCACGTGGTTTCTACTACAGTGTTATATGGTTAGTTCTCATGAAGTTGAGCACATAGTTTCACACACGGTGTTGTATTGTTAGTTATGAAGAAGTTAAACACATAGTTTCACATACTGTGCTGTGTCGTTAGGTTTCATGACGTTAAGCACGTGGTTTCTAGTACAGTGTTATATGGTTAGTTCTCATGAAGTTGAGCACATAGTTTCACACACAGTGTTGTATCATTAGTTTTGAAGAAGTTAAGCACTTAGTTACACATACTGTGTTTTGTCGTTAGTTTTCATGAAGTTAAGCACGTAGTTTCTATTACAGTGTTATATGGTACGTTCTCATGAAGTTGAGCACATAGTTTCACACACGGTATTGTATTGTTAGTTTTGAAGAAGTTAAGCACTTAGTTTCACATACTCTGTTGTGTCGTTAGTTTTCATGACGTTAAGGACGTAGTTTCTAGTACAGTGTTATATGGTTAATTCTCATGAAGTTGAGCGCATAATTTCACACATAGTGTTGTATCTTTAGTTTTGAAGAAGTTAAGCATGTATTTTCACACATAGTGTTGTAAAGTTAGTTTTGAAGAAGTTAAGCACGTAGTTTCTTATACCGTGTTTTCTGGTAGGTTCTCATGTAGTTAAGCACATAGTTTCAAATACACTGTTGTATCATTATTTTTCATGAAGTTAAGTACGTAGTTTCTCATAGAGTGTTATATAGTTAGATTTCGTGAAGTTAAGCACATAATTTCGCACACAGTGTTGTATTGTTAGTTTCGAGGAAGATAAGCAAGTATTGACTAACACAGTGTTATATAGTTAGATTTCATGAAGTTAAGCACATAGTTTCACACTCAGTGTTGTAACGTTAGTTTTGAAGAAGTTAAGCACATAGTTTCACACACATTGTTGTATCGTTGGTTTTCATGAAGTTAAGTATATAGTTTCCCATATACTCTTATGTATTTGGATTTCATGAAGTTAAGTACATAGTTTCACACACAGTGTTGTATTGTTAGTTTTGAAGAATTAAGCATGTAGTTTCACACACAGTGTTATTATGTCAGTTTTGAAGAAGTTAGGCATGTAGTATCTTAAAAAGTGTTATATGGTAGGTTCTTATGTAGTTAAGGACATAGTTTCACATACACTCTTGTATCAATAGTTTTCATGAAGTTAAGTACGTAGTTTCTAATATTGTGTTATATAGTTATATTTCATGAAGGTAAGCACGTAGTTTTGCAGACTGTGTTGTATCGTAAGTTTTCATGAAGTTAAGTACGTAGTTTCTCATATAGTGTTATATAGTTAGATTTCATAATTTTAAGCACATAGTTTCACACACAGGGTTGTATCGTTAGGTTTGAAGAGTTAACCATGTAGTTTCACACACTGATGCACTGTTGTATCATTAGTTTTCATGAAGTAAGTACGTAGTTTCTCATATAGTGTTATATAGTTGGATTTCTTGAAGTTAAGCACATAGTTTCACACACAGTGTTATATTGTTAGTTTAGAAGAAATTAAGAAATTAGTTTCACATACTGTGTTGTGTTGTTAGTTTTCATGAAGTTAAGCACGTTGTTTCTAATACAGTGTGATATGGTAAGATCTCATGAAGTTGAGCACACAGTTTCACACACAGTGTTGTATCATTAGTTTTCATGAAGTTAAGCACGTAGTTTCTTATACAGTGTTATATGATAGGTCCTCATGTAGTTAAGCACATAGTTTCACATACAGTGTTGTATCGTTAGTTTTGAAGAAGTTAAGCACATAGTTACACACACAGTGTTGTATCATTAGTTTTCATGAAGTTAAGTACGTAGATTCTCATATAGTGTTATATAGTTGGATTTCATGAAGTTAAGCATGAAGTATTGCAGACTGTGTTGTGTCGTTAGTTTTCATGAAGTTAAGCACGTAGTTTCTAATACAGTGTTATAGTGTAAGTTCTCATGAAGTTGAGCATAGTTTCACGCACAGTGATGTATCGTTAGTTTTGAAGAAGTTAGGTATGAAGTTTCTCACACAGTGTTGTATTGTTAGTTTTGCAGAAGTTAAGCCCTTAGTTTCACATACTGTGCTGTGTCGTCAGTTTTCATGACGTTAAGCACGTGGTTTCTACTACAGTGTTATATGGTTAGTTCTCATGAAGTTGAGCACATAGTTTCACACACGGTGTTGTATTGTTAGTTATGAAGAAGTTAAACACTTAGTTTCACATACTGTGCTGTGTCGTTAGGTTTCATGACGTTAAGCACGTGGTTTCTAGTACAGTGTTATATGGTTAGTTCTCATGAAGTTGAGCACATAGTTTCACACACAGTGTTGTATCATTAGTTTTGAAGAAGTTAAGCACTTAGTTACACATACTGTGTTTTGTCGTTAGTTTTCATGAAGTTAAGCACGTAGTTTCTATTACAGTGTTATATGGTACGTTCTCATGAAGTTGAGCACATAGTTTCACACATGGTATTGTATTGTTAGTTTTGAAGAAGTTAAGCACTTAGTTTCACATACTCTGTTGTGTCGTTAGTTTTCATGACGTTAAGGACGTAGTTTCTAGTACAGTGTTATATGGTTAATTCTCATGAAGTTGAGCGCATAATTTCACACATAGTGTTGTATCTTTAGTTTTGAAGAAGTTAAGCATGTATTTTCACACATAGTGTTGTAAAGTTAGTTTTGAAGAAGTTAAGCACGTAGTTTCTTATACCGTGTTTTCTGGTAGGTTCTCATGTAGTTAAGCACATAGTTTCAAATACACTGTTGTATCATTATTTTTCATGAAGTTAAGTACGTAGTTTCTCATATAGTGTTATATATTTAGATTTCATGAAGTTAAGCACATAATTTCGCACACAGTGTTGTATCGTTAGTTTCGAGGAAGATAAGCAAGTAGTGACTAACACAATGTTATATAGTTAGATTTCATGAAGTTAAGCACATAGTTTCACACTCAGTGTTGTAACGTTAGTTTTGAAGAAGTTAAGCACATAGTTTCACACACATTGTTGTATCGTTGGTTTTCATGAAGTTAAGTATATAGTTTCCCATATACTCTTATGTATTTGGATTTCATGAAGATAAGTACATAGTTTCACACACAGTGTTGTATTGTTAGTTTTGAAGAATTAAGCATGTAGTTTCACACAGAGTGTTATTATGTCAGTTTTGAAGAAGTTAGGCACGTAGTATCTTAAAAAGTGTTACATGGTAGGTTCTTATGTAGTTAAGGACATAGTTTCACATACACTCTTGTATCATTAGTTTTCATGAAGTTAAGTACGTAGTTTCTAATATTGTGTTATATAGTTAGATTTCATGAAGTTAAGCACGTAGTTTCGCAGACTGTGTTGTATCGTAAGTTTTCATGAAGTTAAGTACGTAGTTTCTCATATAGTGTTATATAGTTAGATTTCATAATGTTAAGCACATAGTTTCACACACAGTGTTGTATCGTTAGGTTTGAAGAAGTTAACCACTTAGTTTCACACACTGATGCACTGTTGTATCATTAGTTTTCATGAAGTAAGTACGTAGTTTCTCATATAGTGTTATATAGTTGGATTTCTTGAAGTTAAGCACATAGTTTCACACACAGTGTTATATTGTTAGTTTAGAAGAAATTAAGAACTTAGTTTCACATACTGTGTTGTGTTGTTAGTTTTCTTGAAGTTAAGCACGTTGTTTCTAATACAGTGTGATATGGTAAGATCTCATGAAGTTGAGCACACAGTTTCACACACAGTGTTGTATCATTAGTTTTCATGAAGTTAAGCACGTAGTTTCTTATACAGTGTTATATGATAGGTCCTCATGTAGTTAAGCACATAGTTTCACATACAGTGTTGTATCGTTAGTTTTGAAGAAGTTAAGCACATAGTTGCACACACAGTGTTGTATCATTAGTTTTCATGAAGTTAAGTACGTAGATTCTCATATAGTGTTATATAGTTGGATTTCATGAAGTTAAGCATGAAGTATTGCAGACTGTGTTGTGTCGTTAGTTTTCATGAAGTTAAGCACGTAGTTTCTAATACAGTGTTATAGTGTAAGTTCTCATGAAGTTGAGCATAGTTTCACGCACAGTGATGAATCGTTAGTTTTGAAGAAGTTAGGTATGTAGTTTCTCACACAGTGTTGTATGGTTAGTTTTGCAGAAGTTAAGCCCTTAGTTGCACATACTGTGCTGTGTCGTTAGTTTTCATGACGTTAAGCACGTGGTTTCTAGTACAGTGTTATATGGTTAGTTCTCATGAAGTTGAGCACATAGTTTCACACACGGTGTTGTATTGTTAGTTATGAAGAAGTTAAACACTTAGTTTCACATACTGTGCTGTGTCGTTAGGTTTCATGACGTTAAGCACGTGGTTTTAGTACAGTGTTATATGGTTAGTTCTCATGAAGTTGAGCACATAGTTTCACACACAGTGTTGTATCGTTAGTTTTGAAGAAGTTAAGCATGTAGTTTCACACACAGTGTTGTAAAGTTAGTTTTGAAGAAGTTAACCCGTAGTTTCTAACACAGTTTTATATGGTAAGTTCTCCTGTAGTTAAGCACATAGTTTCACCTACTGTTGTTTCATTAGTTTTCATGAGGTTAAGTACGTAGTTTCTCATATAGTGGTATATAGTTAGATTTCATGAAGTTAAGCACATAGCTTCACACACAGAGTTGTATCGTTAGTATTGAAGAAGTTAAGCACATAATTTCTTATACATTGATATATGTAGTTTCTCATTAGTTAAGCACATAGTTTCACATACAGTGTTGTATCATTAGTTTTCAAGAAGTTAAGTACGTAGTTTCTCATATAGTGTTATATAGTTAGATTTCATGAAGTTAAGAACGAATTTTAGCAGACTGGGTTGTATCGTTAATTTTCATGAAGATAAGTACGTAGTTTCCCATATAGTGTTGTATAGTTGGATTTCATGAAGTTAAGAACATAGTTTCACACACAGTGTTATATTGTTAGTTTTGAAGAAGTTAAGCACTTAGTTTCACATACTGTGTTGTTTCGTTAGTTTTCATGAATTGAAGCACGTAGATTCTAATACACTGTTATATGGTAAGTTCTCATGAAGTTGAGCACATAGTTTCAAACACAGTGTTGTATTGTTACTTTTGAAGAACTTAAGCATGCAGTTTCACACACAGTGTTGTAAAGTTAGTTTTGAAGAAGTTAAGCACGTAGTTTCATATACAGTGTTATATGGTAGGTTCTCATGTAGTTAAGCACATAATTTCACATACAGTGTTGTAACGTTAGTTGTGAAGAAGTTAAGCACTTAGTTTCACATACAGTGTTATAAAGTTCGATTTCATGAAGTTAAGCACGTAGATTCGAAGACTGTGTAGTATCGTTAGTGTTCATGAAGTTAAGAATGTAGTTTCATATATAGTGTTATATAGATGGATTTCATGATGTTAAGCACATAGTTTCACACACAGTGTTGTAATGTTAGTTTTGAAGAAGTTCAGCACCTAGTTTCTTATACAGTGTTATATGTTAGGTTCTTATGTAGTTAAGCACATAGTTTCACATACAGTGTTGTATCATTAGTTTTGAAGAAGTTAAACACTTAGTTTCACATACTGTGTTGTGTAGTTAGTTTTCATGAAGTTAAGCATGTTGATTCTAATACAGTGTGATTTAGTAAGTTCTCATGAGTTGAGCTCATAGTTTAACGCACAGTGGTGTATAGTTAGTTTGAAGAAGTTAAGTATGTAGTTTCTCACACAGTGTTGTTTTGTTAGTTTTGAAGAAGTTAAGCACTTAGTTTCACATACTGTGTTATGTTTTTAGTTTTCATGAAGTTAAGCACGTAGTTTCTAATTCAGTGTTATATGGTACGTTCTCATGAATTTGAGCACAAGTATTCACAGACAGTGTTGTATCATTAGTTTTGAAGTAGATAAGCAAATAGTTTTACATACTGTGCTGTGTAGTTAGTTTTCGTGAAGTTAAGTACGTAGTTTCACATATAGTGTTAAATAGTTGGATTTCATGAAGTTAAGCACATAGTTTCACAAACAGTGTTGTATTGTTAGTTTTGAAGAGGTTAAGTATGTTGTTTCACACACAGTGTTGTAACGTTAGTTTTGAAGAAGTTAAGCACGTAGTTTCTTATACAGTGTTATATGGACGGTTCTCATGTAATTAAGCACATAGTTTCACATACAGTGTTGTATCATTAGTTTTCATGAAGTTAAGCACATAATTTCTAATACAGTGTTATATGGTAAGGTCTCATGAAGTTGAGCACATAGCTTCACACACAGTGTTGTATGGTTAGTTTTGAAGAAGTTTAGCATGTAGTTTCACACACAGTGTTGTATCGTTAGTATTGAAGAAGTTAAGCACGTAGTTTCTTATACCGTGTTTTCTGGTAGGTTCTCATGTGGGTAAGCACATAGTTTCACATACAGTGTTGTATCATTAGTTTTCATGAAGTTAAGTACGTAGTTTCTCATATAGTGTTATTAAGTTAGATTTCATGAATTTAAGCACGTAGATTCGCAGACTTTGTTGTATCATTAGTTTTCATGAAGTTAAGTAGGTAGTTTCACATACAGTGTTATATAGATGGATTTCATGAAGTTAACCACATATTTCAAAAACAGTGTTGTATCGTTAGTTTTAAAGAAGTTAAGCACGTAGTTTCTTAAACCGTGTTATATGGTAGGTTCTCATGTGGTTAAGCACATTGTTTCACATACAGTGTTGAATCATTAGTTTTCATGAGGTTAAGTACGTAGATTCTCATATAGTGCTATATTAGATTTCATGAAGTTAAGCACATAGTTTCGCACACAGTGTTGTATCGTTAGGTTTGAAGAAGTTAAGCATGTAGTTTCACACACAGTGTTGTAACATTAGTTTTGAAGAAGTTAAGCTTGTAGTTTCTTATACAGTGTTATATGGTAGGTTCTCATGTAGTTAAGCATATAGTTTCACATACAGTGTTGTATCGTTAGTTTTGAAGAAGGTAAGCACATAGTTTCACACACGTATTGTATCGTTAGTTTTCATGAAGTTAAGTACGTAGTTTCTCATATAGTGTTATATAGTTGGATTTCATGAATTTAAGCACTTAGTTTCACGAACAGTGTTGTATCGTTACTTTTGACTAAGTTAAGCATGTAGTTTCACACACAGTTTTGTAACGTTAGTTTTGAAGAAGCTAAGCATGTAATTTCTAATACAGTCTTATACGGTAGGTTCTCATGTAATTAAGCACATAGTTTCACAAACAGTGTTGTATCATTAGTTTTCTTGAAATTAAGTACATAATTTCTCATATAGTGTTATTAAGTCAGATTTCATGAAGTTAAGCACGTAGATACGCAGACTTTGTTGTATCGTTAGTTTTCATGAAGTTAAGTACATAGTTTCACATACAGTGTTATATAGTTGGATTTCATGAAGTTAAGCACATAGATTCACACAGTGTTGTATCATTAGTTTTGAAGAAATTAAGCATGTAGTTTCACACACAGTGTTGTAAAGTTAGTTTTAAAGAAGTTAGGCTCGAAGTTTCTAACACAGTGTTATATGGTAAGTTCTCATGTAGTTAAGCACATAGTTTCACATACACTGTTGTATCATTAGTTTTCATGAAGTTAAGTACATAGTTTCTCATATAGTGTTATATAGTTAGATTTCATGAAGTTAAGCACATAGTTTCGCAAACAGTGTGGTATCTTTAGTTTCGAGGAACATAAGCAAGTAGTTTCTAATACAGTGATTTATAGATAGATTACATGAAGTTAAGCACATAGTTTCACACACAGTGTTGTAACATTAGTTATGTAGAAGTTAAGCACGTAGTTTCTTATACAGTGTTATATGGTAGGTTCTCATGTGTAAGCACATAGTTTCACATACAGTGTTGTATCATTAGCTTTCATGAGTTAAGTACGTAGTTACTCATACAGTGTTATATAATTATTTTTCATGAAGTTAAGCACGTAGTTTCTATTACAGTGTTATATGGTAAGGTTTCATGAAGTTGAGCACATAGTTTCACACACAGTTTTTTATCGTTAGTTTTCATGAAGTTAAGTACGTAATTTCTCATATAGTGTTATATAGTTGGATTTCATGAAGTTAAACACATAGTTTCACACACAGTGTTGTAACGTTAATTTTGAAGAAGTTAAGCACGTAGTTTCTTATACAGTATTATATGGTAGGTTCTCGTGTAGTTAAGCACATAGTTTCACATACAGTGTTGTATCGTTACTTTTGAAGAAGTGAAGCACATAGTTTCACACACAGTGTTGTATAGTTAGTTTTCATGAAGTTAATTACGTAGTTTCTCATATAGTGTTACCTAGTTGGATTTCATGAAGTTAAGCAGATAGTTTCACGCACAGTGTTGTATCGTTAGTTTTGAAGAAGTTAAGCATGTAGTTTCACAAAATGTTGTTACTTTAGTTTTGAAGAAGTTCAGCACATAGTTTCTTATACACTGTTATACGGTAGGGTCTCATGTAGTTAAGCACATAGATTCACATACAGTGTTGTATCATTATTTTTCATGATGTTAAGTACGTAGATTCGCAGACTGTGTTTTATCGTTAGTTTTCATGAAGTTGAGCACATAGTTTCACACATGTGTTGTATCTTTAGTTTTGAAGAAATTAAGCACGTAGTTTCACAGACAGATTTGTAAAGTTAGTTTTGAAGAAGTTAAGCACGTAGTTTCTAATATAGTGTTATATGGTAGGTTCTCGTGTTGTTAAGCACATAGTTTCACATACAGTGTTGTATCGTTAGTTTTGAAGAAGTTAAGCACATAGTTTCACATACAGTGTTGTATCGTTAGTTTTCATGAAGTTAAGAACGTAGTTTCTCATATAGAGTTATATAGTTGGATTTCATGAAATTAAGCACATAGTTTCACACACAGTGTTGTAACATTAATTTTGAAGAAGTTAAGCACGTAGTTTCACACACAGAGTTGTAACGTTAGGTTTGAAGAAGTTAAGCACGTAGTTTCTTATAGAGTGTTATATGGTATGTTCTCGTGTAGTTAAGCACATAGTTTCACGTACGTGGTGGATCATCACTTTTGAAGAAGTTAAGCACATAGTTTCAAATACTGTGCTATTTCGTTAGTTTTCATGACGTTAATCACGTAGTTTCTAGTACAGTGGTATATGGTTAGTTCTCATGAAGTTAAGCACATCGTTTCACACACAGTGTTGTATCGTTAGTTTTGAAGAACTTAAGCATGTAGTTTCACACACAGTGTTGAAACGTAAGTTTTGAAGAAGTTAACACGTAGTTTCTTATTCAGTGTTATATGGTAGGTTCTCATGTAGTTAAGCACATAGTTTCACTTAAACTGTTCAATCATTATTTTTCATGAAGTTAAGTACGTAGTTTCTCAGTTCGTGTTATATAGTTAGATTTCATGAATTAGGCACGAAGTTTCGCAGACTGTGTTGTATCGTTAGTTTTCATGAAGTTAAGTACGTAGTTTCACATATAGTGTTATATAGTTGGATTTCATGAAATTAAGCACATAGTTTCACCCACAGTGTTATATTGTTAGTTTTGAAGAAGTTAAGCACTTACTTTCACATACTGTGTTGTGTCGTTAGTTTTCATGAAGTTAAGCACGTAGTTTCTAATACAGTGTTATATGGTAAGTTCTCATGAAGTCATCACATAATTTCACACACAGTGTTGTATCGTTAGTTTTGAAGAAATTACGCACATAGTTTCACACACAGTGTTGTATCGTTAGTTTTCATAAAGTACGTAGTTTCTCATATAGTTTATATTGTTGGATTTCATGAAGTTAAGCACATAGTTTCACACACAGTGTTGTAACAGTTAGTTTTAGAAGTTAACGTTAGTTTTGAAGAAGTAAGCATGTAGTTTCTTATACAGTGTTATATGGTAGGTTCTCAAGTAGTTAAGCACATAGTTTCACATATAGTGTTGTATCATTAGTTTTCATGAAGTTAAGTACGTAGTTTCTCATATAGTGTTATATATTTGGATTTCATGAAGTTAAGCACATAGTTTCACACACAGTGTTGTATCGTTAGTTTTGAAGAAGTTAAGCATGAAGTTTCACACACAGTGTTGCAAAGTTAGTGTTGAAGAGGTTAAGCATGTAGTTTCTTATAAAGTGTTATATGGTAGGTTCTCATGTAGTTAAGCACATAGATTCACATACAGTGTTGTATCATTAGTTTTCATGAAGGTAAGTACGTAGTTTCTCATATATTGTTATATAGTTAGATTTCATGAAGTTAAGCATGTAGAATTGTAGACTGTGTTGTATCGTTAGTTTTCATGAAGTTAAGTACGTAGTTTCACATATAGTCTTATATAGATGGATTTCATGAAGTAAAGCACATAGTTTCCCACACAGTGTTGTAGTGTAAGTTTTGAAGAGATTAGCATGTATTTTGACCCACAGTGTTGTAATGTTAGTTTTGAAGAAGTTAAGCACGTAGTTTATTATACAGTGTTCCATGGTAGTTTCTCATGTAGTTAAGCACATAGTTTCAAATACAGTGTTGTGTCGTTAGTTTTGTATAAGTTAAGCACTTAGTTTCACATACTGTGTTGTGTCGTCAGTTTTCATGAAGTTAAGCACGTAGTTTCTAATACAGTTTTATATGGTACGTTCTCATAAATTTGAGCACATAGTTTCACACACGGTGTTGTATTGTTAGTTTTGAAGAAGTTAAGCACTTATTTCACATACTGTGTTGGTTCGTTAGTTTTCATGACGTTAAGCAAGAAGTTTCTAGTACAGTGTAATATGGTTAGTTCTCATGAAGTTGAGCACATAGTTTCATACACAGTGTCGTATCGTTAGTTTTGAAGAAGTTAAGCATGTAATTTCACACAGTGTTGTAAAGTTAGTTTTGAAGAAGTTAAGCACGTAGATTCTAACACAGTGTTATATGGTAAGTTCTCATGTCGTTAAGCACATAGTTTCACATACACTGTTGTATCATTAGTTTTCATGAAGTTAAGTACGTAGTTTCTCATATAGTGTTATATAGTTAGATTTCATGAAGTTGAGCACATAGTTTCGCACAAAGTGTTGTATCGTTAGTTTCGAGGAAGATAAGCAAGTAGTTTCTAATACAGTGTTATATAGTTAGATTTCATGAAGTTAAGCACATAGTTTCACACTCAGTGTTGTAACGTTAGTTTTGAAGAATTTAAGCAAGTAGTTTCTTATACAGTGTTATATGGTAGACTCTAATGTAGTTAAGCACATAGTTTCACATACAGTCTTGTATCATTAGTTTACATGAAGATAAGTACGTAGTTTCACATATAGTGTTATATAGTTGGATTTCATGAAGCTAAGCACACAGTTTCACACACAGTGTTTTATCGTTAGTTTTGAAGAAGTTAAGCATGTAATTTCACACACAGTGTTGTAACGTTAGTTTTGAAGAAGTTAAGCACGTAGTTTCTTATACTGTGTTATATCGGTAGGTTCTCATGCAGTTAAGCACATAGTTTCACATACAGTGTTGTATCATTAGTTTTCATGAAGTTAAGTACGTAGTTTCTCA
Organism: Mesocricetus auratus; assembly: GCF_017639785.1. NCBI lineage: Eukaryota > Metazoa > Chordata > Mammalia > Rodentia > Cricetidae > Mesocricetus > Mesocricetus auratus. The sequence continues at coordinate 41,302 of NW_024431439.1, forward strand.
TATAGTGTTATATAGTTAGATTTCATGAAGTTAAGCACATAGTTTCACAGACTGTGTTGTATTGTTAGTTTTCATGAAGTTAAGTACGTAGTTTCACATATAGTGTTATATAGTTCGATTTCATGAAGTTAAGCACATAGTTTCACACACAGTGTTGTATTCGTTAGTTTTGAAGAAGTTAAGCATGTACTTTCACACACAGTGTTTGTAACGTTTGTTTTGAAGAAGTTAAGCACCTAGTTTCTTATACAGTGTTATATAGTAGGTTCACATGTAGTTAAGCACAGAGTTTCACATACAGTGTTTTATTGTTACTTTTGAAGAAGTTAAGCACATAGTTTCACACACAGTGTTGTATCGTTAGTTTTCATGAAGTTAAGTACGTACTTTCTCATATAGTGTTATATAGTTGGATTTCATGAAGTTAAGCACATAGATTCACACAAAGTGTTATATTGTTAGTTTTGAAGAAGTTAAGCACTGTAGTTTCACATACTGTGTTTTGTCGTTAGTTTTCATGAAGTTAAGCACGTAGTTTCTAATACAGTGTTATATGGTAAGTTCTCATGAAGTTCAGCACATAGTTTCACACACAGTGTTATATCGTAGTTTAATGAAGTGTTATATAGTTGATTTCATGAAGTTAAGCACTTAGATTTCACATACTGTGTTGTATCGTTAGTTTTGAAGAAGTTAAGCACGTAGTTTCTAATACAGTGTTCTATGGTAATTTCTCATGAAGTTCAGCACATAGTTTCACACACAGTGTTGTATCATTAGTTTTCATGAAGTTAAGTACGTAGTTTCTCATATAGTGTTATATAGTTGGTTTCATGAATTTAGGACGAAGGTTCGAGACTGTCTTATATTGTTCGTTTTGAAGAACTTAAGCACTTAATTTCACATACTGTGTTGTGTTGTTAGTTTTCATGAAGTTAAGCAAGTAGTTTCTAATACAGTGTTATATGGTTAAGTTTTCATGAAGTTGAGCATATAGTTTCACACACAGTGTTGTATCGTTAGTTTTGAAGAAGTTAAGCATGTAGTTTCACACACAGTGTTGTATACGTTAGTTTTGAAGAAGTTAAGCACGTAGTTTCTTACACAGTGTTATATGTTAGGTTCTCATGTAGTTAAGCACATAGTTTCACATACAGTGTTGTATCATTAGTTTTCATGAAGTTAAGTATGTAGTTTCTCATATAGTGTTATTATAGTTAGATTTCATGAAGTTAAGCACGTAGTTTCGCAGACTGTGTTGTATCGTTAGTTTTCATGAAGTTATGTACGTAGTTTCACATATAGTGTTGTATAGTTGGATTTCATGAAGTTAAGCACATAGTTTCACACACAGTGTTGTATTGATAGTTATGAAGAAGTTAAGCATGTAGTTTCACACACTGATGCTGTTGTATCATTAGTTTTGAAGAAGTTAAGCACGTAGTTTCTCATATAGTGTTATATAGTTGGATTTCTTGAAGTTAAGCACATAGTTTCACACAGAGTGTTATATTGTTAGTTTAGAAGAAGTTAAGAACTTAGTTTCACATACTGTGTTGTGTCGTTAGTTTTCATAAAGTTAAGCACGTAGCTGTCTAATACAGTGCTATATGGTAGGTTCTCATGAAGTTGAGCACACGGTTTCACACACAGTGTTGTGTCGTTAGTTTTCCTGAAGTTAAGCACGTAGTTTCTTATACAGTGTTATATGGTAGGTCCTCATGTAGTTAAGCACATAGTTTCACATACAGTGTTGTGTCGTTAGTTTTGAAGAAATTAAGCACGCAGTTTCTAACACAGTGTTATATGGTAAGTTTTCACGTAGTTAAGCACATAGTTTCACATACACTTTTGTATCATTAGTTTTCATGAATTTAAGTACATAGTTTCTCATATAGTGTTATATAGTTAGATATCATGAAGTTAAGCACATAGTTTCGCACACAGTTTTGTATCATTAGTTTCGAGAAAGATAAGCAAGTAGTTTCTACTACAGTTTTGTAATATTAGTTTGAAGAAGTTAAGCACGTACTTTCTTACACAGTGTTATATGGTAGGTTGTCATGTAGATAAGCACATAGTTTCACATACAGGGTTGTATCATTACTTTTCAGGAAGTTAAGTACGTAGTTTCTCATATAGTGTTATATAGTTTGATTTCATGAAGTTAAGCACGTGGATTCTCAGACTGAGTTGTATCATATAGTTTTCATGAAGCTAAGTAGGTAGGTTCACATGTAGTGTTATATAGTTGGATTTCATGAAGTTAAGCACATAGTTTCTCACACAGTGTTGTATTGTTAGTTTTGAAGAAGTTAAGCATGTAGTTTCACACACAGTGTTGTAACATTAGTTTTGAAGTAGTTAAGAACGTAATTTTATTATACACTGTTATATGGTAGGTTCTCATGTAGTTAAGCACATAGTTTCACATCCAGTGTTGTATCGTTAGTTTTGAAGAAGTTAAGCACATAGTTTCACACACAGTGTTGTATCGTTAGTTTTCATGATGTTAAGCACGTAGTTTCTCATATAGTGTTATATAGTTGAATTTCATGAAATTAAGCACATAGTTTCACGCACAGTGTTGTATCGTTAGTTTTGAAGAAGTTAAGCATGTAATTTCACACGCAGTGTTGTATCGTTAGTTTTGCAGAAGTTAAGCACGTAGTTTCTTATACAGTGTTCTATGGTAGGTTCTCATGTAGTTAAGCACATGGTTTCACATACACTGTTGTATCATTAGTTTTCATGAAGTTAAGTACGTAGTTTCTCATATAGTGTTATATAGTTGGATTTCACAGTTAAGCACATAGTTTCACGCACAGTTTTGTATCGTTAGTTTTGAAGAAGTTAAGCATGTAGTTTCACACAAAGTGTATATCGTTAGTTTTGAAGAATTTAAGCACGTAGTTTCATATAGAGTGTTATATTGTAGGTTCTCATGTAGTTAAGCACATAGTTTCACATACACTGTTGTATCATTAGTTTTCATGAAGTTAAGTACGTAATTTCACATACAGTGTTATATAGTTGGATTTGATGAAGTTAAGACATAGTTTCTCACACAGTGTTGTATTGTTAGTTTTGAAGACGTTAAGCAAGTAGTTTCACACACAGTTTTGTAAAGTTAGTTTTGAAGAAGTTAAGCATGTAGTTTCACACACAGTTTTGTATCGTTAGTTTTGAAGAAGTGAAGCACGTAGATTCTTATCCAGGGTTATATGCTAGGTTCTCATGTAGTTAATTACATAGTTTCACATACAGTGTTGTATCGTTAGTTTTGAAGAAGTTAAGCACATAATTTCACACACAGTGTTGTATCGTTAGTTTTCATGAAGTTAAGTACGTAGTTTCTCATATAGTGTTATATAGTTGGATTTCATGAAGTTAAGCACATAGTTTCACACACAGTGTTCTATCGATAGTTTTGAAGAAGTTAAGCATGTAGTTTCACACACAGTGTTGTAACGTTAGTTTTGAAGAAGTTAAGCACTTAGTTTCTTATACAGTGTTATATGGTAGGTTTTGATGTAGTTACGGACATAGTTTCACTTACAGTGTTGTATCGTTAGTTTTGAAGAAGTTAAGCACATAGTTTCACACACAGTGTTGTATCGTTAGTTTTAATGAAGTTAAGTAAGTAGTTTCTCATATAGTGTTATATAGTTGAATTTCATGAATTTAAGCACATAGTTTCACGCACACTTTTGTATCGTTAGTTTTGAAAAGTTAAGCATGTAGTTTCACACACAGTTTTGTATCGTTAGTTTTGAAGAAGTTAAGTACGTAGTTCCTTATACAGTGTTATATGGTAGGATCTCATGTAGTTAAGCACATAATTTCACATACAGTGTTGTATCGGTAGTTTTGAGAAGTTAAGCATGTAGTTTCACACACAGTTTGGTAAAGTTAGTTTTCAAGAAGTTACACGCAGTTTCTAACACAGTGTTATATGGTAAGTTTTCACGTAGTTAACCACATAGTTTCACAAACACTGTTGTATCATTAGTTTTCATGAAGTTAAGTACGTAGTTTCACATATAGTGTTATATAGTTAGATATCGTGAGGTTAAGCACATAGTTTCACACACAGTGTTGTATCACTAGTTTCGAGAAAGATAAGCAAGTAGTTTCTACTACAGTGTTGTAATGTTAGTTTTGAAGAAGTTAAGCACGTAGTTTCTTATACAGTGTTATATGGTAGGTTGTCATGTAGTTAAGCACATACTTTCACATACAGTGTTGTGTCATTACTTTTCAGGAAGTTAAGTACGTAGTTTCTCATATAGTGTTATATAGTTAGATTTCATGAAGTTAAGCACGTAGATTTGCAGACTGTGTTGTATCCTATAGTTTTCATGAAGCTAAGTAGGTAGGTTCACATGTAGTGTTATATAGTTGGATTTCATGAAGTTAAGCACATAGTTTCTCACACAGTGTTGTATTGTTAGTTTTGAAGAAGTTAAGCATGTAGTTTCACACACAGTGTTGTAACATTAGTTTTGAAGTAGTTAAGAACGTATTTTATTATACACTGTTATATGGTAGGTTCTCAGGTAGTTAAGCACATAGTTTCACATCCAGTGTTGTATCGTTAGTTTTGAAGAAGTTAAGCACATAGTTTCACACACAGTGTTGTATCGTTAGTTTTCATGATGTTAAGCACGTAGTTTCTCATATAGTGTTATATAGTTGAATTTCATGAAATTAAGCACATAGTTTCACGCACAGTGTTGTATCGTTAGTTTTGAAGAAGTTAAGCACGTAGTTTCTTATACAGTGTTCTATGGTAGGTTGTCATGTAGTTAAGTACATGGTTTCACATATACTGTTGTATCATTAGTTTTCATGAAGTTAAGTACGTAGTTTCTCATATAGTGTTATATAGTTGGATTTCATGAAGTTAAGCACATAGTTTCACACACAGTGTTGTATCGTTAGTTTTGAAAAGTTAAGCATGTAGTTTCACACACAGTTTTGTATCGTTAGTTTTCATGATGTTAAGCACGTAGTTTCTCATATAGTGTTATATAGTTGAATTTCATGAAATTAAGCACATAGTTTCACGCACAGTGTTGTATCGTTAGTTTTAAAGAAGTTAAGCACGTAGTTTCTTATACAGTGTTCTATGGTAGGTTCTCATGTAGTTAAGTACATGGTTTCACATATACTGTTGTATCATTAGTTTTCATGAAGTTAAGTACGTAGTTTCTCATATAGTGTTATATAGTTGGATTTCACAGTTAAGCACATAGTTTCACGCACACTTTTGTATCGCTAGTTTTGAAGAGTTAAGCACATAGTTTCACACACAGTGTTGTATCGTTAGTTTTCATGATGTTAAGCACGTAGTTTCTCATATAGTGTTATATAGTTGAATTTCATGAAATTAAGCACATAGTTTCACGCACAGTGTTGTATCGTTAGTTTTAAAGAAGTTAAGCACGTAGTTTCTTATACAGTGTTCTATGGTAGGTTCTCATGTAGTTAAGTACATGGTTTCACATATACTGTTGTATCATTAGTTTTCATGAAGTTAAGTACGTAGTTTCTCATATAGTGTTATATAGTTGGATTTCAAAGTTAAGCACATAGTTTCACGCACACTTTTGTATCGTTAGTTTTGAAAAGTTAAGCATGTAGTTTCACACACAGTTTTGTATCGTTAGTTTTGAAGAAGTTAAGTACGTAGTTCCTTATACAGTGTTATATGGTAGGATCTCATGTAGTTAAGCACATAATTTCACATACAGTGTTGTATCGGTAGTTTTGAAGAAGTTAAGCATGTAGTTTCACACACAGTGTGGTAAAGTTAGTTTTGAAGAAGTTACACGCAGTTTCTAACACAGTGTTATATGGTAAGTTTTCACGTAGTTAAGCACATAGTTTCACATACACTGTTGTATCATTAGTTTTCATGAAGTTAAGTACGTAGTTTCACATATAGTGTTATATAGTTAGATATCGTGAGGTTAAGCACATAGTTTCACACACAGTGTTGTATCACTAGTTTCGAGAAAGATAAGCAAGTAGTTTCTACTACAGTGTTGTAATGTTAGTTTTGAAGAAGTTAAGCACGTAGTTTCTTATACAGTGTTATATGGTAGGTTGTCATGTAGTTAAGCACATAGTTTCACATACAGTGTTGTATCATTACTTTTCAGGAAGTTAAGTACGTAGTTTCTCATATAGTGTTATATAGTTAGATTTCATGAAGTTAAGCACGTAGATTTGCAGACTGTGTTGTATCCTATAGTTTTCATGAAGCTAAGTATGTAGGTTCACATATAGTGTTATATAGTTAGATTTCATGAAGTTAAGCACGAAGTTTCGCTGACTGTGTTCTATTGTTAGTTTTCATGAATTTAAGTACGTAGTTTCTTATACAGTGTTATATGATAAGGTCTCATGAACTTGAGTACATAGTTTCACACACAGTGTTGTAACGTTAGTTTTGAAGAAGTTAAGCACGTAGTTTCTTATACAGTGTTATATGGTAGGTTCTCATGTAGTTAAGCACATAGTTTCACATACAGTGTTGTATCATTAGTTTTCATGAAGTTAAGTACGTAGTTTCTCATACAGTGTTATATAGTTAGATTTCATGAAGTTAAGCACGAAGTTTCACAGAGTGTGTTGTATTGTTAGTTTTCATGAAGTTAAGTACGTAGTTTCACATATAGTGTTATATAGTTGGATTTCATGAAGTTAAGCACATAGTTTCACACAGTGTTATATTGTTAGTTTTGAAGAAGTTAAGAACTTAGTTTCACATACTGTGTTGTGTCGTTAGTTTTCATGAAGTTAAGCACGTAGTTTCTAATACAGTGTTATATGGTAAGGTCTCATGAAGTTGAGCACATAGTTTCACACACAGTGTTGTATCGTTAGTTTTCATGAAGTTAAGTACGTAGTTTCTCATATAGTGTTATATAGTTGGATTTCATGAAGTTTAGCACATAAATTCACACACAGTGTTGTATTGTTAGTTTTGAAGAAATTAAGCATGTAGTTTCACACACAGTGTTGTAACGTTAGTTTTGAAGAAGTTAAGCACGTAGTTTATTATACAGTGTTATATGGTAGATTTCTCATGTAGTTAAGCACATAGTTTCACATACAGTGTTGTATCGTTAGTTTTGAAGAAGTTAAGCACTTAGTTTCACATACTGTGTTGTGTCGTTACTTTTCATGAAGTTAAGCACGTAGTTTCTAGTACAGTGTTATATGGTCAGTTCTCATGAAGTTGAGCACATAGTTTCACACACAGTGTTTTATCGTTAGTTTTGAAGAAGTTAAGCACGTAGGTTCTTATACAGTGTTATATGGTAGGTTCTCATGTAGTTAAGCACATAGTTTCACATATCTCTAGTATCATTAGTTATCATGAAGTTAAGTATGTAGTTTCTCATATAGTTTTATTAAGTTAGATTTCATGAAGTTAAGCACGTAGATTCGCATACTGTGTTGTATCGTTAGTTTTCATGAAGTTAAGTACGTAGTTTCACATATAGTGTTATATAGTTGGATTTCATGAAGTTAAGCACATAGTTTCACACACAGTGTTGTATCGTTAGTTTTGAAGAAGTTAAGCATGTAGTTTCACACACAGTGTTGTAACGTTAGTTTTGAAGAAGTTAAGCACCTAGTTTCTTATACAGTGTTATATGGTAGGTTCTCATGTAGTTAAGCACATAGTTTCACATACAGTGTTGTATCATTAGTTTTCATGAAGTTAAGTACGTAGTTTCTCATATAGTGTTATATAGTTAGATTTCATGAAGTTAAGCACATAGTTTCGCACACAGTGTTGTATCGTTAGTTTCCAGAAAGATGAGCACGTAGATTCTAATACAGTGTTATATAGTTAGATTTCATGAAGTTAAGTACATAGTTTCACACACAGTGTTGTATCGTTACGTTTGAAGAAGTTAAGCATGTAGTTTCACACACAGTGTTGTAACGTTAGTTTTGAAGAAGTTAAGCACGTAGTTTCTTATACAGTGTTATATGGTAGGTTCTCATGTAGTTAAGCACATAGTTTCACATACAGTGTTGTATCATTAGTTTTCATGAAGTTAAGTACGTAGTTTCTCATATAGTGTTATATAGTTAGATTTCATGACGTTAAGCACGAAGTTTCGCAGACTGTGTTGTATCGTTAGTTTTCATGAAGTTAAGTACGTAGTTTCACATATAGTGTTATATAGTTGGATTTCATGAAGTTAAGCACATAGTTTCACACACAGTGTTATATTGTTAGTTTTGAAGAAGTTAAGAACTTAGTTTCACATACTGTGTTGTGTCGTTAGTTTTCATGAAGTTAAGCATGTAGTTTCTAATACAGTGTTATATGGTTAGGTCTCATGAAGTTGAGCACATAGTTTCACACAAAGTGTTGTATCGTTAGTTTTCATGAAGTTAAGTACGTAGTTTCTAATATAGTGTTATATAGTTGGATTTCATGAAGTTAAGCACATAGTTTCACACACAGTGTTGTATCGTTAGTTTTGAAGAAGTTAAGCATGTAGTTTCACACACAGTGTTGTAATCGTTAGTTTTGAAGAAGTTAAGCACGTAGTTTCTTATACAGTGTTATATGGTAGGTTCTCATGTGGTTAAGCACATAGTTTCACATACATTGTTGTATCGTTAGTTTTGAATATGTTAAGCACTTAGTTTCACATGCTGTGTTTTGTCGTTACTTTTCATGAAGTTAAGCACGTAGTTTCTAATGCTGGAGTGTTATATGGTAAGTTCTCGTGAAGTTAAGCACATAGTTTCACACACAGTGTTGTATCGTTAGTTTTGAAGAAGTTAAGCATGTAGTTTCACACACAGTGTTGTAACGTTAGTTTTGAAGAAGTTAAGCACGTAGTTTCTTATACAGTGTTATATGGTAGGTTCTCATGTAGTTAAGCACATAGTTTCACATACACTGTTGTATCATTAGTTTTCATGAAGTTAAGTACGTAGGATCTCATATAGTGTTACATAGTTAGATTTCATGAAGTTAAGCACGTAGTTTTGCAGACTGGGTTGTATTGTTAGTTTTCATGAAGTTAAGTACCTTGTTTCACATACAGTGTTATATAGTTGGATTTCATGAAGTTAAGACATAGTTTCTCACACAGTGTTGTATTGTTAGTTTTGAAGAAGTTAAGCATGTAGTTTCACACACAGTGTTGTAACATTAGTTTTAAAGAAGTTAAGAACGTAGATTCTTATACAGGGTTATATGCTAGGTTCTCATGTAGTTTAGTACATAGTTTCACATACAGTGTTGTATCGTTAGGTTGAAGAAGTTAAGCACATAGTTTCACACACATTGTTGTATCGTTAGTTTTCATGAAGTTAAGTACATAGTTTCTCATATAGTGTTATATAGTTGCATTTCATGAAGTTAAGCACATAGTTTCACGCACAGTGTTGTATTGTTAGTTTTGAAAAAGTTAAGCATGTAGTTTCACACGCAGTGTTGTATCGTTAGTTTTGAAGAAGTTAAGTACGTAGTTCCTTATACAGTGTTATATGGTAGGTTCTCATGTAGTTAAGCACATAGTTTCACATACAGTGTTGTATCGTTAGTTTTGAAGAATTTAAGCATGTAGTTTCACACACAGTGTTGTAAAGTTAGTTTTGAAGAAATTAAGCACGCAGCTTCTAACACAGTGTTATATGGTAAGTTTTCACGTAGTTAAGCACATAGTTTCACATACAATTTTGTATCATTAGTTTTCATGAATTTAAGTACATAGTTTCTCATATAGGGTTATATAGTTAGATATCATGAAGTTAAGTACATAGTGTCGCACACAGTGTTGTATCACTAGTTTCGAGAAAGATAAGCAAGTAGTTTCTACTACAGTTTTGTAATATTATTTTTTAAGAAGTTAAGCACGTAGTTTCTTACACAGTGTTATATGGTAGGTTGTCATGTAGTTAAGCACATAGTTTCACATACAGGGTTGTATCATTACTTTTCAGGAAGTTAAGTACGTAGTTACTCATATAGTGTTATATAGTTAGATTTCATGAAGTTAAGCACGTGGATTCTCAGACTGAGTTGTATCATATAGTTTTCATGAAGCTAAGTACGTAGATTCACATGTAGTGTTATATAGTTGGATTTCATGAAGTTAAGCACATAGTTTCTCACACAGTGTTGTATCGTTAGTTTTCATGATGTTAAGCACGTAGTTTCTCATATAGTGTTATATAGTTGGATTTCATGAAATTAAGCACATAGTTTCACGCACAGTGTTGTATCGTTAGTTTTGAAGAAGTTAAGCATGTAATTTCACACGCAGTGTTGTATCGTTAGTTTTGCAGAAGTTAAGCACGTAGTTTCTTATACAGTGTTCTATGGTAGGTTCTCATGTAGTTAAGCACATGTTTTCACATACACTGTTGTATCATTAGTTTTCATGAAGTTAAGTACGTAGTTTCTCATATAGTGTTATATAGTTTGATTTCACAGTTAAGCACATGTTTTCACGCACAGTTTTGTATCGTTAATTTTGAAGAAGTTAAGCATGTAGTTTCACACACAGTGTATATCGTTAGTTTTGAAGAATTTAAGCACGTAGTTTCATATAGAGTGTTATATTGTAGGTTCTCAGGTAGTTAAGCACATAGTTTCACATACACTGTTGTATCATTAGTTTTCATGAAGTTAAGTACGTATGTTCACATACAGTGTAATATAGTTGGATTTCATGAAGTTAAGACATAGTTTCTCACACAGTGTTGTATTGTTAGTTTGAAGAAGTTAAGCATGTAGTTTCACACACAGTTTTGTATCGTTAGTTTTGAAGAAGTGAAGCACGTAGATTCTTATCCAGGGTTTTATGCTAGGTTCTCATGTAGTTAATTACATAGTTTCACATACAGTGTTGTATCGTTAGTTTTGAAGAAGTTAAGCACATAGTTTCACACACAGTGTTGTATCGTTAGTTTTCATGAAGTTAAGTACGTAGTTTCTCATATAGTTTTATATAGTTGGATTTCATGAAGTTAAGCACATAGTTTCATACACAGTGTTCTATCGATAGTTTTGAAGAAGTTAAGCATGTAGTTTCACACATAGTGTTGTAACATTAGTTTTGAAGAAGTTAAGCACTTAGTTTCTTATACAGTGTTATATGGTAGGTTTTGATGTAGTTACGGACATAGTTTCACTTACAGTGTTGTATCGTTAGTTTTGAAGAAGTTAAGCACATAGTTTCACACACAGTGTTGTATCGTTAGTTTTAATGAAGTTAAGTAAGTAGTTTCTCATATAGTGTTATATAGTTGAATTTCATGAAGTTAAGCACATAGTTTCACGCACACTTTTGTATCGTTAGTTTTGAAAAGTTAAGCATGTAGTTTCACACACAATGTTGTATCGTTAGTTTTCATGAAGCTAAGTACGTAGTTTCTCATATATTTTATATAGTTGGATTTCATGAAGTTAAGCACACAGTTTCACGCACAGTGTTGTATTGTTAGTTTTGAAGAAGTTAAGCATGTAGTTTCACACGCAGTGTTGTATCGTTAGTTTTGAAGAAGTTAAGCACGTAGTTTCTTATACAGTGTTCTATGGTAAGTTCTCATGTAGTTAAGCACATAGTTTCGCATACACTGTTGTATCATTAGTTTCATGAAGTTAAGTACGTAGTATCTCATATAGTGTTATATATTTGGATTTCACAGTTAAGACCACAGTTTCACGCACAGTTTTGGATCGTTAGTTTTGAAGAAGTTAAGCATGTAGTTCCACACACAGTGTTGTATCGCTAGTTTTGAAGAAGTTAAGCACGTAGTTTCATATACAGTGTTATATTGTAGGTTCTCATGTAGTTAAGCACATAGTTTAACATACAGTGTTGTATCATTAGTTTTCATGAAGTTAAGAACATAGTTTCCCATATAGTGTTATGCAGTTAGATTTCATGAAGTTAAGCACGTAGATTCGCATAGTGTGTTGTATCGTTAGTTTTCATGAAATTAAGTACGTAGGTTCACATGTAGTGTTATATAGTTGGATTTCATGAAGTTAAGCACATAGTTTCACATACAGTGTTGTATCATTACTTTTCAGGAAGTTAAGTACGTAGTTTCTCATATAGTGTTATATAGGTAATTTCATGAAGTTAAGCACGTAGATTTGCAGACTGCGTTGTATCCTATAGTTTTCATGAAGCTAAGTACGTAGGTTCACATATAGTGTTATATAGTTGGATTTCACGAAGTTAAGCACATAGTTTCTCACACAGTGTTGTATCGTTAGTTTTGAAGAAGTTAAGCATGTAGTTTCACACACAGTGTTGTAACGTTAGTTTTGAATTAGTTAAGCACGCAGTTTCTAACACAGTGTTATATGGTAAGTTCTCATGTAGTTAAGCAGATAATTTCACATACACTGTTGTATCATTAGTTTTCATGAAGTTAAGTACGTAGTTTCTCATATAGTGTTATATAGTTAGATTTCATGAAGTTAAGCATATAGTTTCATGCACAGTTTTGTATCATTAGTTTTGAAGAAGTCAAGCATGTAGTATCTCACACAGTGTTGTATCGTTAGTTTTGAAGAAGTTAAGCACGTAGTTTCTTATACAGTGTTATATGGTAGGTTCTCATGTAGTTAAGCACATAGTTTCACATACAGTGTTGTATCATTAGTTTTCATGAAGTTAAGCACGTAGTTTCTTATACAGTGTTATATGTTAAGGTCTCATGTAATTGAGCAAATAGTTTCACACACAGTGTTGTATCGTTAGGTTTGAAGAAGTTAAGCATGTAGTTTCACACACAGTGTTGTATCGTTAGTTTTGAAGAAGTTAAGCACGTAGTTTCTTATACAGTGTTATATGGTAGGTTCTCATGTACTTGAGCACATCGTTTCACATACAGTGTTGAATCATTAGTTTTCATGAAGTTAAGTACTTAGTTTCTCATATAGTGTTATATAGTTGGATTTCATGAAGTTAAGCACATAGTTTCACACACAGTGTTCTATCGATAATTTTGAAGAAGGTAAGCATGTAGTTTCACACACAGTGTTGTAACGTTAGTTTTGAAGAAGTTAAGCACTTAGATTCTTATACAGTGTTATATGGTAGGTTTTGATGTAGTTACGGACACAGTTTCACTTACAGTGTTGTATCGTTAGTTTTGAAGAAGTTAAGCACATAGTTTCACACAAAGTGTTGTATCGTCAGTTTTAATGAAGTTAAGTAAGTAGTTTCTCATATAGTGTTATATATTTGAATTTCATGAAGTTAAGCACATAATTTCACGCACACTTTTGTATCGTTAGTTTTGAAAAGTTAAGCATGTAGTTTCACACACAGTTTTGTATCGTTATTTTTGAAGAAGTTTAGTACGTAGTTCCTTATACAGTGTTATATGGTAGTATCTCATGTAGTTAAGCACATAATTTCACATACAGTGTTGTATCGGTAGTTTTGAAGAAGTTAAGCATGTAGTTTCACACACAGTGTGGTAACGTTAGTTTTGAAGAAGTTACACGCAGTTTCTAACAAAGTGTTATATGGTAAGTTTTCACGTAGTTAAGCACATAGTTTCACATACAATGTTGTATCATTAGTTTTCATGAAGTTAAGTACGTAGTTTCAAATATAGTGTTATATAGTTAGATATCGTGAGGTTAAGCACATAGTTTCACACATAGTGTTGTATCACTAGTTTCGAGAAAGATAAGCAAGTAGTTTCTACTACAGTGTTGTAATGTTAGTTTTGAAGAAGTTAAGCACGTAGTTTCTTATACAGTGTTATATGGTAGGTTGTCATGTAGTTAAGCACATAGTTTCACATACAGTGTTGTATCATTACTTTTCAGGAAGTTAAGTACGTAGTTTCTCATATAGTGTTATATAGTTAGATTTCATGAAGTTAAGCACGTAGATTTGCAGACTGTGTTGTATCCTATAGTTTTCATGAAGCTAAGTACGTAGGTTCACATATAGTGTTATATAGTTGGATTTCATGAAGTTAAGCACATAGTTTCTCACACAGTGTTGTATCGTTAGTTTTGAAGAAGTTAAGCATGTAGTTTCACACACAGTGTTGTAACGTTAGTTTTGAATTAGTTAAGCACGCAGTTTCTAACACAGTGTTATATGGTAAGTTCTCATGTAGTTAAGCAGATAATTTCACATACACTGTTGTATCATTAGTTTTCATGAAGTTAAGTACGTAGTTTCTCATATAGTGTTATATAGTTGGATTTCATGAAGTTAAGCATATAGTTTCATGCACAGTTTTGTATCGTTAGTTTTGAAGAAGTCAAGCATGTAGTATCTCACACAGTGTTGTATCGTTAGTTTTGATGAAGTTAAGCACGTAGTTTCTTATACAGTGTTATATGGTAGGTTCTCATGTAGTTAAGCACATAGTTTCACATACAGTGTGGTATCATTAGTTTTCATGAAGTTAAGCACATAGTTTTTATACAGTGTTATATGTTAAGGTCTCATATAATTGAGCAAAAATTTTCACACACAGTGTTGTATCGTTAGGTTTGAAGAAGTTAAGCATGTAGTTTCACACACAGTGTTGTATCGTTAGGTTTGAAGAAGTTAAGCACGTAGTTTCTTATACAGTGTTATATGGTAGGTTCTCATGTACTTGAGCACATCGTTTCACATACAGTGTTGAATCATTAGTTTTCATGAAGTTAAGTACGTAGTTTCACATATAGTGTTATATAGTTGGATTTCATGAAGTTAAGCACATAGTTTCACACACAGTGTTGTATTGTTAGTTTTGAAGAAGTTAAGCATGTAGTTTCACACACAGTGTTGTAACGTTAGTTTTGAAGAAGTTAAGCACGTAGTTTATTATACAGTGTTATATGGTAGGTTCTCATGTAGTTAAGCACATAGTTTCACATACAGTGTTGCATCTTTAGTTTTTGAGAAGTTAAGCATGTAGTTTCACACACAGTGTTGTAAAGTTAGTTTTGAAGAAGTTAAGCACGTAGTTTCTTATAAAGTGATACATGGTAGGTTCTCATATAGTTAAGCACATAGTTTCACATACACTGTTGTATCATTAGTTTTCATGAAGTTAAGTACCTAGTTTCTCATAATTGTTATATAGATAGATTTCATGATGTTAAGCACATAGTTTCGCACACAGTGTTGTATCATTAGTTTCGAGAAAGATAAGCAAGTAGTTTCTAATACAGTGTTATATAGTTAGATTTCATGAAGTTATGCAAGTAGTTTCACACACAGTGTTGTATCGTTAGTTTTCATAAAGTGCAGTACGTAGTTTCTAATATAGTGTTATATAATTGGATTTCATGAAGTTAAGCACATAGTTTCATGCACAGTGTTGTATCGTTAGTTTTGATAATGTTAAGCATGTAGTTTCACCCAAAGTGTTGTAAAGTTAGTTTTGAAGAAGTTAAGCACGTAGTTTCTTATACAGTGATATATGGTAGGTTCTCATGAATTTAAGCACATAATTTCACATACAGTGTTGTCTCATTAGTTTTCATGAAGTTAAGTACTTAGTTTCTCATATAGTGTTATATAGTTAGATTTCATGAAGTTAAGCACACAGTTTCACACACAGGGTTGTAACGTTAGTTTTGAAGAAGTTAAGCACGTAGTTTCTTATACAGTGTTATATTGTAGGTTCTCATGTAGGTAAGCACATAGTTTCACATGCAGTGTTGTATCACTAGTTTTCATGAAGTTAAGTACGTAGTTTCTCATATAGTGTTATTAAGTAGATTTCATGAAGTTAAGCACATAGATTCCCAGACTTAGTTGTATCGTTAATTTTCATGAGTTAAGTACGTAGTTTCACATATAGTATTTTATAGTTGGATTTCATGAAGTTAAGCACAAAGTTTCACAAAGAGTGTTATATTGTTAGTTTTGAATAAGTTAAGAACTTAGTTTCACATACTGTGTTGTTTCTTTAGTTTTCATAAATTTAAGCACGTAGTTTCTAATAAAGCGTTATATGTTAAGGTCTCATGAAGCTTAGCCCATAGTTTCACACACAGCGTTGTAACGTTAGTTTTGAAGAAGTTAAAGACGTAGTTTCTTATACAGTGTTATATGGTAAGTTCTCATGTAGTTAAGCACATATTTTCACATACACTGTTGTATCATTAGTTTTCATGAAGTTAAGTACGTACTTTCTCATATAGTGTTATAGAGTTAGATTTCATGAAGTTAAGCACGTGGTTTCGCAGACTGTGTTGTATTGTTAGATTTGAAGAAGTTAAGCATATAGTTTCACTCACAGAGTTGTAACGTTAGTTTTGAAGAAGTTAAGCACGTAGTTTCTTATAGAGTGTTCTATGGTAGGTTCTCATGTAGTTAAGCACATTGTTTCACATACAGTGTTGTATCGTGAGTATAGAAGAAGTTAAGCACATAGTTTCACACACAGTGTTGGAGCGTTAGTTTTCATGAAAGTAAGTACGTAGTTTCTCATATAGTGTTATATAGTTGGATTTCATGAAGTTAAGCACATAGTTTCACGCACAGTGTTGTATCGTTAGTTTTGAAGAAGTTAAGCACGTAGTTTCTTATAAAGTGTTACATGGTAGGTCTCATGTAGTTAAGCACATAGTTTCACATACACTGTTGTGTCTTTAGTTTTCATTGAGTTAAGCACGAAGTTTCTAATACAGTGTTATACGTTAAGGTCTCATGAAGTTGAGCACATAGTATCCCACACAGTGTTGTATTGTTAGTTTTCATGAAGTTAAGTACGTAGATTCTCATATAGTGTTATATAGTTAGATTTCATGAAGTTAAGCACGTAGTTTCGAAGACTGTGTTGTATCGTTAGTTTTCATGAAGTTAAATACGTAGTTTCAGATATAGGGTTGTATAGTTGGATTTCATGAAGTTAAGCACATAGTTTCACACACAGTGTTGTCTTGCTGGTTTTGAAGAAGTTAAGCATGTAGTTTCACACACGGTGTTGTATCGTTAATTTTGAAGAAGTTAAGCACATAGTTTCACACAGAGTGTTGTATCGTTAGTTATCATGAAGGTAAGTACGTAGTTTCTCATATAGAGTTATATAGTTGGATTTCATGAAGTTAAGCACATAGTTTCATGCACAGTGTTGTATCGTTAGTTTTGAAGAAGTTAAGCATGTAGTTTCACACACAGTGTTTTAACGTTACTTTTGAAGAAGTTAAGCTCGTAGTTCTTATACAGTGTTATATGATAGGTTCTCATGTAGTTAAGCACATAGTTTCACATACACTGTTGTATCATTAGTTTTCATGAATTTAAGTACGTAGTTTCTGATATAGTGTTATATAGTTAGATTTCAAGAAGTTAAGCACACAGTTTCGCAGACTGTGTTGTATCGTTAGTTTTAATGAATTTAAGTACGTAGTTTCTCTTATAGTGTTATATAGTTGGATTTCATGAAGTTAGGCACATAGTTTCACGCAGAGTTTTGTATCGTTAGTTTTGAAGAAGTTAAGCATGTAGTTTCACACACAATGTTGTATCGTTAGTTTTGAAGAAGTTACACGTAGTTTCTTATACAGTGTTATATGGTAGGTGTCATGCAGTTGAGCACATAGTTTCACAAACAGTGTTGTATCATTAGTTTTTATGAAGTTAAGTACGTAGGTCTCATAAAGTGTTATATAGTTAGATTTCATGAAGTTAAGCACGTAGTTTCACACACAGTGTTGTATCGTTAGGTTTGAAGAAGTTAAGCATGTAGTTTCACACACAGTGTTGTAACGTTAGTTTTGAAGAAGTTAAGCACGTAGTTTCTTATACAGTGTTATATGGTAGGTTCTAATGTAGTTAAGCACATAGCTTCACATACACTGTTGTATCATTAGTTTTCATGAAGTTAAGTACGTAGTTTCTCATATAGTGTTATATAGTTAGATATCATGATGTTAATCATATATTTTCGCAAACTCTTTTGTATCGTTAGTTTTCATGAATTTAAGTACGTAGTTTCATATATAGAGTTATATAGTTGGATTTCATGAAGTTAAGCACGTAGTTTCACAGACAGTGTTGTATCGTTAGTTTTCATGAAGTTAATTACGTAGTTTCTCATATAGTGTTATATAGTTGGATTTCATGAAATTAAGCACATAGTTTCACACACAGTGTTGTATTGTTAGTTTTAAAGAAGTTAAGCATGTAGTTTCACACACAGTGTTTTAACGTTAGTTTTGAAGAAGTTAACACGTAGTTTCTTATACAGTGTTATATGGTAGGTTCTCATGTAGTTAAGCACATAATTTCACATACAGTGTTGTATCATTAGTTTTCATGAAGTTAAGTATGTAGTTTGTCATACAGTGTTTTAGTTAGATTTCATGAAGTTAAGCACATAGTTTCACACACTGTGTTGTATCGTTAGTTTCGAGAAAGATGAGCAAGTAGTTTCTAATACAGTGTTATATAGTTAGATTTCATGAAGTTAAACACATAGTTTCACAAACAGTGTTGTATCGTTAGGTTTGAAGAAGTTAAGCATGTAGTTTCACACTCAGTGTTGTAACGTTAGTTTTGAAGAAGTTAAGCACGTAGTTTCTTATACAGTGTTATATTGTAGGTTCTCATGTAGTTAAGCACATAGTTTCACATACACTGTTGTATCATTAGTTTTCATGAAGTTAAGTACGTAGTTTCTCATATAGTGTTACATAGTTAGATTTCATGAAGTTAAGCACATACTTTCGCAGACTGTGTTGTATCGTTAGTTTTCATGAAGTTAAGTACGTAGATTCACATATAGTGTTATATAGTTGGATTTCATGTAGTTAAGCACATAGTTTCACTCACAGTGTTGTATTGTTAGTTTTGAAGAAGTTAAGAACATAGTTTCTTATACAGTGTCATATGGTAGTTTCTCATGTAGTTAAGCACATAGTTTGACATACAGTGTTGTATCAATAGTTTTCATGAAATTAAGTATGTACGTTCTTATATAGTGTTATATAGTTAGATTTCATGAAGTTAAGCACGAAGGCCCGCAGACTGTGTTGTATCATTAGTTTCGAGAAGGATAAGCAAATAGTTTCTAATACAGTGTTAAAAAGTTAGATTTCATGAAGTTAAGCACGTAGTTTCACACAAAGTGTGGTATCGTTAGGTTTTAAGAACTTAAGCACGTAGTTTCTTATACAGTTTTATATGGCAGGTTCTCATGTAGTTAAGCAAATAGTTAAACATACAGTGTTTTATCATTAGTTTTCATAAAGTTAAGTACGTACTTTCTCATATAGTGTTATATAGTTTGATTTCATTAAGTTAAGCACCAAGTTTCGCAGACTGTATTGTATCGTTAGTTTTCATGAAGTTAAGTAGCTAGTTTCATATATAGTGTTACATCGTTGGATTTCATGAAGTTCAGCACATAGTTTCACACACAGTGTTATATTGTTAGTTTTGAAGAAGTTAATAACTTAGTTTCAAATACTGTGTTGTGTCGTTAGTTTTCATGAAGTTAAGCACGTAGTTTCTAATACAGCGTTAAATGGTAAGGTCTAATGAAGTTGAGCACATAGTTTCACACACAGTGTTGTATCGTTAGTTTTCATGAAGTTAAGTACGTAGATTCTCATATAGTGTTATATAGCTGGATTTCATGAAGTTAAGCACACAGTTTCACACACAGGGTTGTAAAGTTAGTTTTGAAGAGGTTAAGCACGTAGTTTCTTATGCAGTGTTATATTGTAGGTTCTCATGTAGGTAAGCACATAGTTTCACATGCAGTGTTGTATCACTAGTTTTCATGAAGTTAAGTACGTAGTTTCTCATATAGTGTTATATAGTTGGATTTCATGAAGTTAAGCACATAGTTTCATGCACAGTGTTGTATCGTTAGTTTTGAAGAGGTTAAGCATGTAGTTTCACACACAGTGTTTTAACGTTACTTTTGAAGAAGTTAAGCTCGTAGTTTCTTATAGAGTGTTATATGATAGGTTCTCATGTAGTTAAGCACATAGTTTCACATACACTGTTGTATCATTAGTTTTCATGAATTTAAGTACGTAGTTTCTGATATAGTGTTATATAGTTAGATTTCAAGAAGTTAAGCACACAGTTTTGCAGACTGTGTTGTATCGTTAGTTTTAATGAAGTTAAGTACGTAGTTTCAGATATAGTGTTATATAGTTGGATTTCATGAAGTTAGGCACATAGTTTCACGCAGAGTTTTGTATCGTTAGTTTTGAAGAAGGTAAGCATGTAGTTTCACACACAGTGTTGTATCGTTAGATTTGAAGAAGTTAAGCATGTAGTTTCACACACAGTGTTGTAATGTTAGTTTTGAAGAAGTTAAGCACGTAGTTTCTTATACAGTGTTATATTGTAGGTTCTCATGTAGTTACGGACATAGTTACACATACAGTGTTATATCGTTAATTTTGAAGAAGTTAAGCACATAGTTTCACACACAGTGTTGTATCGTTAGTTTTCATGAAGTTAAGTAGGTAGTTTCTCTTATAGTGTTATATAGTTGGATTTCATGAAGTTAAGTACATATATGCACGCACAGTGTTGTATCATTTATTTTGAAGAAGTTAAGCATGTAGTTTCACACACAGTGTTGTAAAGTTAGTTTTGAAGAAGTTAAGCACGTAGTTTCTTATACAGTGTTATATGGTAGGTTCTCATGTAGTTAAGCACATAGCTTCACATACACTGTTGTATCATTAGTTTTCATGAAGTTAAGTACGTAGTTTCTCATATAGTGTTATATAGTTAGATTTCATGATGTTAATCATACAGTTTCGCATACTCTTTTGTATCGTTAGTTTTCATGAAGTTAAGTACGTAGTTTCATATATAGAGTTATATAGTTGGATTTCATGAAGTTAAGCACGAGTTTCACAGACTGTGTTGTATCGTTAATTTTTATGAAGTTAATTACGTAGTTTCTCATATAGTGTTATATAGTTGGATTTCATGAAGTTAAGCACATAGTTTCACACACATTGTTGTATTGTTAGTTTTAAAGAAGTTAAGCATGTAGTTTCACACACAGTGTTGTAACGTTAGTTTTGAAGAAGTTAAGCACGTAGTTTCTTACACAGTGTTATATGGTAGGTTCTCATGTAGTTAAGCACATAATTTCACATACAGTGTTGTATCATTAGTTTTCATGAAGTTAATTACGTAGTCTCTCATTTAGTGTTATGTAGTTAGATTTCATGACGTTAAGCACGAAGTTTCAGAGACTGTGTTGTGTCGTTAGTTTTCATGAAGTTACGTACGTAGTTTCACATATAGTGTCATATAGTTGAATTTCATGAAGTTAAACACACAGTTTCACACACAGTGTTATAATGTTATTTTTGAAGAATTTAAGCATGTAGTTTCACACCCAGTGTTGTAACGTTAGTTTTAAAGAAGTTAAGCACGTAGTTTCTTATACGGTATTATATGGTAGGTTCTCATGTAGTTAAGCACATAGTTTCACACACAGTGTTGTATCGTTAGTTTTGAAGAAGTTAAGCACATAGATTCACACACTTGTTTTATCATTAGTTGTCATGAATTTAAGTACGTAGTTTCTCATATATTGTTATATAGTTGGATTTCATGAAGTTAACCATGTAGTTTCACACATAGTGTTGTATCGTTAATTTTGAAGAAGTTAAGCACGTAGTTTCACACACAGTGTTGTAACGTTAGTTTTGAAGAAGTTAAGCACGTAGTTTCTTATACAGTGTTACTTGGTAGGTTCTCATGTAGTTAAGCACATAGTTTCACATACAATGTTGTATCATTAGTTTTCATGATGTTAAGTACGTACTTTCTCATATAGTGTTATATAGTTAGATTTCATGAATTAAGCACGTAGTTTCACAGACTGTGTTGTATCGTTAGTTTTCATGAAGTTAAATACGTAGATTCAGATATAGTGTTGTATAGTTGGATATCCTGAAGTTAAGCACATAGTTTCACACACAGTGTTGTCTTGTTAGTTTTGAAGAAGTTAAGCATGTAGTTTCACACACAGTGTTGTAACGTTAGTTTTGAAGAAGTTAAGCACGTAGTTTCTTATATAGTGTTATATGGTAGGTTCTCTTGTAGGTAAGCACATAGTTTCACATACAGTGTTGTATCGTTAGTTTTGATGAAGTTAAGCACTTACTTTCACATACTGTATTGTGTCGTTACTTTTCATGAATTTAAGCACGTATTTTCTAATACAGTGTTATATGTTAATGTCTCATGAAGTTGAGCTCATAGATTCACACACAGTGTTGTAACCGTAGTTTTGAAAAAGTTAAGCACGTAGTTTCTTATACAGTGTTATTTGGTAGGATCTCATGTAGTTAAGCGCATAGTTGCACATACAGTGTTGTATCATTAGTTTTCATGAAGTTAAGTACGTTGTTTCTCATACAGTGTTATATAGTTAGGTGTCATGAAGTTAAGCACGTAGTTTCGCAGACTGTGTTGTATCGTTAGTTTTCATGAAGTTACGTACGTAGTTTCTCATAGAGTGTTATATAGTTGGATTTCATGAAGTTAAGCACATAGTTTCACACACAGTGTTGTATTGTTAGTTTTAAAGACGTTAAGCATGTAGTTTCACACACAGTTTTGTAACGTTAGTTTTGAAGAAGTTAAGCACGTAGTTTCTTATACAGTGTTCTATGGTAGGTTCTCATGTAGTTAAGCACATAGTTTCACATATAGTGTTGTATCGTTAGTTTCGAAGCTAAGCACATAGTTTCTCACACAGTGTTGGAGCGTTAGTTTTCATGAAGTTAAGTAAGTAGTTTCCCTATAGTGTTATATATTTGGAATTCGTGATGTTAAGCACATAGTTTCACGCTCAGTGTTGTGTCGTTAGTTTTGAAGAAGTTAAGCGTGTAGTTTCACACACAGTGTCGTATCGTTAGTTTTGAAGAAGTTAACCACGTAGTTTCTTATACAGTGTTATATGGTAGCTTCTCATGTAGTTAAGCGACTAGTTTCACATACAGTGTTGTATCGTTAGTTTTGAAGAAGTTAAGCACATAGTTTCACACACAGTGTTGTATCGTTAGTTTTCATGGAGTTAAGTACGTAGTTTCTCATATAGTGTTATATAGTTGGATTTCATGAAGTTAAGCACATAGTTTCACGAACAGTGTTGCATGGGTAGTTTTGAAGAAGTTAAGCATGTAGTTTCACGCACAGAGTTTTAACGTTAGTTGTGAAGAAGTTAAGCACGTAGTTCCTTATACAGTGTTCTATGGTAGGTTCTCATGTAGTTAAGCACATAGTTTCACATATAGTGTTGTATCGTTAGTTTTGAAGAAGTTAAGCACATAGTTTCACACACAGTGTTGTATTGTTAGTTTTGAAGACGTTAAGCATGTAGTTTCACACACAGTGTTGTAACGTTAGTTTTGAAGAAGTTAAGCACGTAGTTTCTTATACAGTGTTCTATGGTAGGTTCTCATGTAGTTAAGAACATAATTTCACATATAGTGTTGTATCGTTAGTTTTGAAGAAGTTAAGCACATAGGTTCACACACAGTGTTGGAGCGTTACTTTTCATGAAGTTAAGTAAGTAGTTTCCCTATAGAGTTATATAGTTGGAATTCATGAAGTTAAGCACATAGTTTCATGCTCAGGGTTGTGTTGTTAGTTTTGAAGAATTTAAGCGTGTAGTTTCACACACAGTGTCGTATCGTTAGTTTTGAAGAAGTTAACCACGTAGTTTCTTATACAGTGTCATATGGTAGGTTCTCATGTAGTTAAGCACATAGTTTCACATACAGTGTTGTATCATTAATTTTCATGAATTTAAGTACATAGTTTCTCATATCGAATTATATAGTTAGATTTCATGAAGGTAAGCACGAATTTTCGCAGACTGTGTTGAATCGTTACTTTTCATGAAGTTAAGTATGTAGTTTCACATATAGTGTTATATAGTTGTATTTCATGAAGTTAAGCACATAGTTTCACACACAGTGTTATATTGTTAGTTTTATAGACGTTAAGAACTTAGTTTCACATACTGTGTTGTGTCGTTAGTTGTCATGCAGTTAAGCACGTAGTTTCTAATACAGTGTTATATGGTAAGCTCTCATGAAGTTAAGCACATAGTTTCACACACAGTGTTGTATCCTTAGTTTTCATGAAGTTAAGTACGTAGTTTCCCATATAGTGCTATATAGTTGGATTTCATGAAGTTAAGCACATAGTTTCACACACAGTGTTATAACGTTAGTTTTGAAGAAGATAAGCACGTAGTTTCTTAAACAGTGTTATATGTTAGGTCTCATGTAGTTAAGCACATAGTTTCAAATACAGTGTTGTATCATTAGATATCATGAAGGTAAGTACGTACTTTCTCATATAGTGTTATGTAGTTAGATTTCATGAAGTTAAGCACAATGTTTCAAGCATAGTGTTGTATAGTTAGTTTTGAAGAAGATAAGCATGTAGTTTCACACACAGTGTTGCAAAGTTAGTTTTGAAGAAGTTAAGCACGCAGTTTCTAACACAGTGTTATATGGTAAGTTCTCATGTAGTTTAGCACATAGTTTCACATAGACTGTTGTATCATTAGTTTTCATGAAGTTTAGTACTTAGTTTATCATATAGTGTTATATCCTTAGATTTCATGAAGTTAAGCACAGGGTTTCGCAAACAGTGTTGTATAATTAGTTTCAAAGATAAGCAAGTAGTTTGTAATACAGTGTTATATATTTAGATTACATGAACTTAAGCACATAGTTTCATACACAGTTTTGTATCGTTAGGTTTGAAGAAGTTAAGCATGTAGTTTCACACACAGTGTTGTAACTTTAGTTTTGAAGAAGTTAAACATGTAGTTTCTTATACAGTGTTATATGGTAGGTTCTCATGTAGTTAAGCACATAGTTTCACATACAGTGTTGTATCATTAGTTTTCATGAAGTTAAGTACGTAGTCTCTCATATAGTGTTATATAGTTGGATTTCATGAAGTTAAGCACATAGTTTCACACACAGTGTTGTATCATTAGTTTTCATGAAGTACGTACTTTCTCATATAGTTTTATATAGTTGGATTTCATGAAGTTAAGCACATAGATTCACACACAGTGTTATATTGTTAGTTTTGAAGAAGTTAAGCACTTAGTTTCACATACTGTGTTGTGTCGTTAGTTTTCATGAATTTAAGCATGTAGTTTCTAATACAGTGTTATATGGTAAGTTCTCATGAAGTTCAGCACATAGTTTCACACACAGTGTTATATTGTTAGTTTTGAAGAAGTTAAGCACTTAATTTCACATACTTTGTTCTGTCGTTATTTTTGAAGAAGTTAAGCATGTAGTTTCTAATACAGTTTTCTATGGTAATTTCTCATGAAGTTCAGCACATAGTTTCACACACAGTGTTGTATCATTAGTTTTCATGAAGTTAAGTACGTAGTTTCTCATATAGTGTTATATAGTTTGATTTCATGAATTTAAGCACGAAGTTTCGCAGACTGTCTTATATTGTTTGTTTTGAAGAACCTAAGCACTTAATTTCACATACCGTGTTGTGTCGTTAGTTTTCATGAAGTTAAGCAAGTAGTTTCTAATACAGTGTTATATGGTAAGTTTTCATGAAGTTGAGCACATAGTTTCACACACAGTGTTGTATCGTTAGTTTTGAAGAACTTAAGCATGTAGTTTCACACACAGTGTTGTAACGTTAGTTTTGAAGAAGTTAAGCACGTAGTTTCTTACACAGTGTTATATGTTAGGTTCTCATGTAGTTAAGCACATAGTTTCACATACAGTGTTGTATCATTAGTTTTCATGAAGTTAAGTACGTAGTTTCTCATATAGTGTTATTAAGTTTGATTTTATGAAGTTAAGCACGTAGATTCGCAGACTGTGTAGTATCGTTAGTTTTCATGAAGTTATGTACGTAGTTTCACATATAGTGTTATATTGTTGGATTTCATGAAGTTAAGCACATAGTTTCACACACTGTGTTGTATCGATAGTTTTGAAGAAATTAAGCATGTAGTTTCACACACAGTTTTGTAAAGTTAGTTTTGAAGAAGTTAAGCACGTAGTTTCTTTTTTTATCAGTTTTTATTTTAATTTTAAATAGCTTGTTTTACATGTCAATCCCAGTTCCCTCTCCCTCCCCTCCTCCTACACTCCCCTTCCCTCCTCCATCCCACCCTATTGCCAAATCCTTCCACATAGGGGATATCTAGAGTCTGTCATTTTACTCTAGGTAAGGTCAAGGCACTCCCCTAAGAGTCCAGGCTGAGAGAGCATCTCTCTTTGTGCTATAGGCACATGAAGACAGTTTGTATACCAGGGATAGACACTGATCCACAGCTCAGGGCCCCATAGTTTGCCCAGGCCTTCTCACTGACACTCACATTTGGGGGGTCCAGATCAGTCCCATGCTGGCCTCCCCACTGTCGGTCTGGGGTCCAAGAGCACTCCCCTGTTCAGATCAGCTGTCTCTGCTGGTTTTGCCAGCCCATTCTTTGCCAATTTGCTCATCACTCCTCTCTCTCTGTCACTGGGTTCCTTGGGTTCAGTTCAGTGCTTAGTTGTGTGTTTGCCTCTGCTTCCATCAGTCACAGAATGAAGGCTCCCAGATGGTTATAGACATCAAGTTCATTATCAGGAATGGGCATTCGAGGTGGTCCCTCCACTATTGCTTAGCTTGCCAATTGATGTTATACCTGTAGGTCACTCGAGGTCACTCTGGTGCCTGATCTGTCTTCGATCCTATGATTCCCTCTTCCCCCTATTCTACCCCTACCCCCTCAACTTCCTGTTCCCCCATGCCCAACTCCCTTCCTCTTTACCCCCTCTATTCTTCCCAGGTACCATTCCCCCCACCCCTCTCCGTGTTCCCCATCCATTCAGAGGATCTTGTCTCCATCCTCTTCTCTTGGGTACTATGCATATATGCATATCTTTTAGGTTCTTTCCTGTTTCCCAGACTCTCTATCTGTGGAAGTGCAGACTGGCACTATCCTGATCCATATCTAGAATCCATATATGAGTGAGTACATACCATGTTTGTCTTTTTGCGACTGGGTTACCTCACTCAGGATGGTTTCTTCCAGTGCTATCCATTTCCCTGCGAATTTCAAGATTCCATTGTTTTTTCTGCTGAGTAATACTCCATTGTGTAAATGTACCACATTTTCTCTATCCACTCTTCAGTTGAGGGGCATCTAGGTTGCTTCCAGGTTCTGGCTATTACAAACAGTGCTGCTATGAACATAGTGGAGCAGATGCCCTTGTTGTATGAACCTGCCTCATTTGGATAAATGCCTAAGAGTGGAATTGCTGGGTCTAGTGGTAGATTAATTCCCATTTTCCTGAGGAATCTCCATACTGATTTCCAAAGAGGCTGTATGAGTCGGCATTCCCACCAGCAGTGGAGGAGTGTTCCTCTCTCTCCACATCCTCTCCAGCATAAATTGTCTTCGGTGTTTTTGATTCTAGCCATTCTGACAGGAGTAAGATGGTATCTCAGAGTTGTTTTGATTTGCATTTCCCTGATGGCTAAGGATGTTGAGCACTTTCTTAAGTTCCTCTTGGCCATTTTAGCCTCCTCTACTGAGAATTCTCTGTTTAGCTCTGTACCCCACCTTTCAAGTGGATCCTTTGGTGTTTTGGAGACTTGTTTCTTGAGTTCTTTTAAATTTTGGAGATTAGCCCTCTGTCAGATGTAGGGTTAGTGAATATCTTTTCCCATTCTGTGGCCTGCCTTTTTGTCTTTTTGACTGTGTCCTTTGCCTTACAGAAGCTTTTTAGTTTCAGAAGGTCCCATTTGTTAATTGTCAATCTCAGTGCCTGTGCCACTGGTGTTATGTTTAGGAAGTGGTCTCCTGTACCAACTCGTTGAAGAGTATCTCCCACTTTCTCTTCTAAAAGTTTCAGTGTGGCTGGATGTATGTTGAGATCTTTGATCCATTTGGACTTAAGTTTTGTACAAGGCGATAAACATGGATCTATCTGCAGTCTTCTGCATACCAGTACCCAGTTATGCCAGCACCATTTGTTGAAGCTGCTTTCTTTTTCCACTGTACAGTTTTAGCTTCTTTGTCAAAAATCAGGTGTGTGGGTTAAAATTAGGGCTTTCGATTCGGTTCCATTGGTCTACCTGCCTATCTTTGTGCCAATACCAAGCTGTTTTCAGGACTATAGCTCTATAATAGAGCTTGAAGTCAGGTATGGTGATGCCTCCTGAAGTTCCTTTATTATATAGGGATGTTTTGGCTATCCTGGGCCTTTTGTTTTTCCATATAAAGTTGATTAATGTTCTTTCCAGGTCCTTGAAGAATTGTGATGGAGTTTTGATAGGGATTGCATTGAATCTATAGACTGCTTTTGGCAAGATTGCCATTTTTATTATGTTGATCCTACCAATCCAAGAGCATGGGAGATCTTTCCATTTTCTGGTATCTTCTTTGATTTCTTTCTTCAAAGACACAAAGTTCTTGATATACAGGTCTTTCACTTCCTTGGTTAACATTATCCCCAGATATTTGATGCTGTTTTTGGCTATTGTAAAAGGTGATGTTTCTCTGATTTCTTTCTCAGTCACTTCATCATCTGTATATACTAGGGCCACTGATTTTTTTGAGTTTACCTTGTATCCTGCCACATTGCTGACGGTGTTTATCAGCTCTAGGAGTAACCTTGCAGAGTTTTTTGGATCACTTATGTAAACTATCATATCATCTGCAAATAATGAAAGTTTGACTTCTTCTTTTCCTATTTGTATCCCCTTTATCTCCTTTTGTTGTCTTATTGCTGTAGCTAGAACTTCAAGTACAATATTGAAGAGATATGGAGAGAGTGGACAGCCTTGTCTTGTTCCTGATTTTAGAGGAATTGCTTTGAGTTTCTCTCCATTTAGTTTGATGTTAGCTGTTGGTTTACTGTATATTGCTTTTATTATATTCAGGTACGTTCCTGTTATCCCTGATCTCTCTAGGACCTTTATCATGAAGGGGTGCTGGATTTTGTCAAAGGCTTTTTCAGCATCTAG
>NW_024431440.1:0-1089 GCF_017639785.1 Mesocricetus auratus
TGGCTAAAATCAAAAACACCAATGACAACTTATGCTGGAGAGGATGTGGTGAAAGGGGGACACTCCTCCATTGCTGGTGGGAGTGCCAACTGGTTCAGCCACTTTGGAAATCAGTGTGGAGATTCCTCAGAAAAATGGGAATAAACCTACCACAAGACCCAGCAACTCCACTCTTAGGCATATATCCAAAAGATGCCCATTCATACAACAAAGAGGTCTGTTCCACTATGTTCATAGCAGCTTTATTTGTAATTGCCAGAACGTGGAAGCAACCTAGATGTCCCTCACCTGAAGAGTGGATAGAGAAAATGTGGTACATCTACACAATGGAGTACTATTCAGCAGAAAAAAATAATGGAATCATGAGATTCGCAGGCAAATGGATGACACTAGAAGAAACCATCCTGAGTGAGGTAACCCAGTCACAAAAAGAGAAACATGGCATGTACTCTCTCATATATGGATTTTAGACATAGATCTGGGGAGTGCCAGCCTACAATCCTATGGCCAGAGAGTCTGGGAAACAGAAACTTTATTTAGTGGCTGATCGAAGAAGAGGCAGACTCCCTTGGTTAAGTACTGAGCTGAACTCAAGAAAGCCAGTAACAGAGAGGGAGGACTGATCATCAAAGGGATTAAGACTGGGCTGGTTTAACCCCCAGAAACAGCTGACCAGACAAAGGTTAACTCTTGAATCCCAGGCATTAGCCTGGGAAGCCAGCATGGGACTGATCAAGACCCCCTGAATCTGGGTGTCAGTGAAGAGGCCTAGGGAATCTATTGAGCCTTGGGCAGCAGATCAGTACCCATCCCAAGTATACACACGGACTTTGGACTCCAATAGAACAATGTGAGGTGCACTCTCACCCAGAACTCTTGGGAAAGGGTCTAGGGCCTGCCCTATATGAAATGACACACTATGGACACCCCCATGGAGGGCCTCACCCTCCCTGGAGAAATGAGAGGATAACGGGGGGGGTGGGGAGGGCACGGGAGGAAGGGAGGGAATGGGAGAGGGACCTGGAACTGACTTGTGAAGCAACCTTGATTCTTATCTAAATTTAAACTGGAAAATAAAATTAAAAAAAA
>NW_024431441.1:0-4158 GCF_017639785.1 Mesocricetus auratus
ACTTTACTGATGAATAAAGACATGTGAAAAAAATTACATGGACACATCTGTCACTCATTTTCTTCTGTTAAGTGCTTTTCAAATCGTGTCCAGTTTTTAGTTCTATTTTTTTCTCAGTGATTGAATTGAAAGAGTACTTTTTATTTTCTAGACTCAGTTCCTTTATTGGATATTGGTATTAAAGGGATTTAACCTTTTCTGGAATAGCCTCTGATTTTTAATGGTATATTTGAAGTTTAAAATTTTAAATTTGTTATCAGTTTATCATTTTATTCTTTTTGGGTTTTATTCTTTGATCAAAGTGATGACATTTCTAAATAATTTAGAGGTTTAAATCATTAACATTTGGGCCTATGATCCATTTCAAATTAATCTTTGTCCGTATTGTCTTTCTATCTTGACCTATAAGCACCTGAATTTGCCTTCAGCAATTTGCAAAAGGCACCCCAAAAAACCCTAACCATTTTTCCAATTTCCTTGTGTGTAGTGTATGTGTGTGCATGTGAGTCTGTGCATTTATACCTGTGGAATGAAGAGACTGACATTAGGATCCTCCTTAGTTGAGCCTCACCGTGTTTTCAAGATAGGGTCTATCACTGAACATGGATCTCTGATTTAGCTAGGCTGGCTGACCATGAAGCTCCTATATTCCTTTTGTCTTTGCCTCCCCAACTCTGAAATTACAGGCATGTGCCATGATGAGCTCAAGATTTTGTAAGGCTCCAGTTTGAGAGAGTGCTGCCCAAGTGGAGCCACTGGTTGGCAGAATTTGATTGTTATCTGTTGGCTTGTTTCCTGTAGGGTTTTGATGAGCCCAGCACATTGCACACCTTCTTACTTTACACAGAGGATTGAAACATGCCACTCATCTTGAGTTCATTGAGGGAAATATTTTCTTGGGCATAAGCCCTTGATCTTACTGATTATTGGTTATGTATCTTAATCCTCATTTTGTTACAGCTAAAGAATAAAAAAGCTTGACCAGCTTTACACACACACATACACCCCTCATTTTCTGAAAGATGTACTATCACTAGTTTACTTCCCATTTTTTATTTCTAGCTTTTCTATTTCATTTTGTTATTGTTTTTTCTTCGAAAATCAGTTAGCACTTACATACCTTGGTTTTGTTTTTAAGTGTCTCATATTTTATATTTCCTTTAATTGTGTCTATCTTGGTTATTCTACATATAATTCAGTTTGGTCTGGTAATCATGGGTACATTTATAGAAAAGTATTTAATGGGAGATAGATGTCTTAGGTTATAATATTAAATTTGATATTATTTGGCCTATGAAATTTGAACAATAATTCATTTAAGGCTGCATTTGATTTCTGTGAAATTGAGATGATTAATTACTGTGCACCATGCAGAAATCAAAGGGGCTTACAGGATAGAAGAACAAAACAAGTATTTAACCAAAGAATTTAGTTTTGTAGCTGGTTCCATCCAGTGTGCAGAGAGAGAGAGCTTAGAGAGGAGGATTAAAAGAGTACATGGTTACCCTGGAGATGATGCATGTGATGATACTAGGCGTACTCTCAAGATGAGCTCACATTATGTGTTTTTGTGGACAGTTCTTTCCCGCCATTTCTACCTCAGCCATTAGAATTGCTGGTTTTGGAGGGCGTGGTAGGAGGGGAACAGGATTTCTGAGGGACACACTAATGGAGTTCATGTCCATCAGAAAAAGACCAACAGACTCAATACAAACCAAAATTATCCAAACTTATTAAAGCGCTGCTAGCCTGGACACAGTCTCTAAGCTATATCAAAAATGTACATGCCTTACCTAAACAGGTGGAGGAAATGTTGGTAAAACTGAAAACCACAATTATTCCACCACAGCAGAATTAACGTCAATGTGAGGAATTGTGTCACTCCTCCCAGCAGTTACATGGGGAACTGCCTCACTCATTCTGCCTATGGTGATTAATTGACGTTAAAGAAGCCAGAGCAAGAGGTTAATCATTTCACCACAGGTACAAAGTTCTGAGGATGGGACAGGGTTGGGGTTGTCATGAATTTAGGTAATTGTCTCGTGGCTATTGAGGCTACTAAAGTGGGGTGCCTGATATTAAATGGTGTTTCTGAACCATCGCTTCAGTGAGCAGTCAGCCGAGTAAGCCGGTCACTACAAAATTCTGTAAAGCCCAAAGTTAAAAAAAAACAGCAAATGTATCCCAAGCAGAAGTGGCTGCACACACCGTTAATACCAGTACACAGGAGGCCGAGGCAGGCAGATTTCTGAGTTTGAGGCCAACCTTATTACAGAGTGAGCTGTGGGACAGCCAGAGCAACACAGAGAAACCCTATCTTGAAAAACCGAAAAAGAAAAAAAAGTCCAGTGAGTGAACCACATCTGCCTCATGATCAGTCCCTATGTGTGGTGGCACACGCCTTTAATCCTAGCAAGAGGGAGGCAGACTCAGGTGGATTTCTGTGAGTTCGAGGCCAGTGTGGACTACAGAGCAATTTCCAGGACAGCCAGAAAAACACAGAAAAACAACAAACAAACAAAACTAGAAAAAAGCTTGGTAAACAATTCAAAACAGCCCCCCTAGACACTGAAGTGGTCAGAACAAGAATTTTACCCTACAAAATAATAATATTTCAAATGGGCTGGAAGAAACTATCACAACCAGAAACATGAGTGATGAAATGAAGTGAGAGAATGGGACTAACACATCTGTTCAACTTTGTGGGTATATTGTACTCACTAAGTTATGCTACTTCAGTTCTTTTTGCTTAACGTATCAGAAGTCTTTACCATGAAAGAACATGAATCACACAGTTTCGTTGCTTTTGAACAGGACTGCTACAAACATTCATGTACCTAAGCCTCCTTATCAAATGTAGGGAAAGAGGGCCAGCCAAAGAAACACAATTTCTCCCTGGCATCAGAGCCAGTGAAGCAAATACAGCCTGGCCCAAAAATTAGAGCCAAAAGGCTAAAAAGGACTAGTGAAAGAAACACACTTTGGCCCTGAAATCAGAGCCAAATGTGACTCTAAACCCTGTGCAGAAAACTAACCAATCCTCGAGCATGAGCTCGAGAAAGACAGGCTGAGAAGAGGAGGTGAGAGGAGGACATGGGGGATCAGGAAGGTTGAGTTGGGTAAAGAATACAGAAGAGCAGAAGGAGAAATACCATAATAGAGGGAGTCATTATAGGTCTGAGACAAGATCTGGCACTAGTGAGATTTCCAGAGATATACAAGGATGACACCAACTAGCAATCTAAGCAATAGTGGAGAGGCTACCTTTCCGAATAATGAGACTGTCAACTACCTTGTATGCCATCCTAGAGCCGCCATCCAGCAGCTGATGGAAGCAGAAGCAGATATCCACAGCTAAACACTGAAGTGAACTCCCAAAAACCAGTTGCAGAGAGAGAAGAGTGATGAGTAATGGGGTGAAGACCAGGAAGTTGGAACGCACAGAGAGAGCTGACCTCAACAAGGGGGAGCTCATAGACCCCAGACTGATGGCTGAAAGGCCAGCATGGGACTGATCTCGATATCCTGAACATAGGTGTCAGTGAGGAGACCTCGGCATTCTTTGCGACTTTGTGTATTAGATCAGTATTTTTTTCCATACAAAGGTGAGCATTGTTCATTCTTTTTTTCAACTTCTTTTTTATTACTTGAATTTTATTTTATTTTAATTTTTTGTTTTGATCTTTTTTTCTAGTTTAAATTTAGATAAGAAACGAGGTTGCTTCACGAGTTCCAGGTCCCTCTCCCATTCCCACCCCTCCTCCCGTGCCCTCACCCCAATCCCCCCCATTATCACCTCATTTCCCCAGGGAGGGTGAGGCCCTCCATGGGCGTGTCCATAGTCTGTCATTTCATATAGGGCAGGGACTAGACCCTTCCCCAAGAGTTCAGTGTGAGAGTGCACCTCACATTGTTCTATGGGAGTCCAAACTCCGTGCGTACACTTGGGATGCTTACTGATCTGCAGCCCAAGGCTCAATAGATTCCCTAGGCCTCCTCACTGACACCCAGATTCAGGGGGTCTTTATCAGTCCCATGCTGGATTCGCAGGCTGATGCCTGGGATTCAAGAGTTAATCTTTGTCTGGTCAGCTGATTCTGGGGGTTAAACCAGCCCAGTCTTAATCCCTTTGATCCAGGAATGGTGCAGTTGAGCATT
>NW_024431442.1:0-6965 GCF_017639785.1 Mesocricetus auratus
TTTTGTTGTCTTATTGCTGTAGCTAGAACTTCAAGTACAATATTGAAGAGATATGGAGAGAGTGGACAGCCTTGTCTTGTTCCTGATTTTAGAGGAATTGGGTTGAGTTTCTCACCATTTAGTTTGATGTTAGCTGTTGGTTTACTGTATATAGCTTTTTATTATATACAGGTATATTCCTGTTATCCCTGATCACTCTAGGACCCCTTTCATGAAGGGGTGCTGGATTTTGTCAAAGGATTTCTCAGCATCCAGTGAAATGATCATGTGATTTTTCTTTCGCAGTTTGTTTATATGCTGGATAACATTGATAGATTTTCTTTTTTTTTTTTAAAGATTTATTTATTTATTACATATACACCAGATTGAATTGTAGATGGTTGTCAGCCACCATGTGGTTGCTGGGAATTGAACTCAGGACCTCTGGAAGAGCAGTCAGTGCTCTTAACCTCCGAGCCATCTATCCAGCCCCATCATTGATAGATTTTCTAATGTTGAACCATCCCTGCATTCCTGGGATGAAGCCTGCTTGATCATGGTGGATGATTTTTTTAATTTTTTTTCATTTTTTAAAATTTTAAATAGCTTGTTTTACATGTCAATCCCAGTTCCCTCTCCCTCCCCTCATCCCGCACTCCCCTTTCCCCCACCCTCCCACCCTATTGCCAAATCCTTCCACATAGGGGATATCAGAGTCTGTCATTTTACTCTGGGTAGGGTCAAGGCACTCCCCTAAGGGTCCAAGCTGAGAGAGCATCCCTCTTTTTACTATAGGTACACGAAGACTGTTTGTATATCAGGGATAGACACTGATCCACAGCTCAGGGCCCCATAGGTTGCCCAGGCCTTCTCGCAGACACTCACATTTGGGGTGTCCAGATCAGTCCCATGCTGGCCTCCCCCCTGTCAGTCTGGAGTCCAAGAGCTTTCCCCTGTTCAGATCAGCTGTCTCTGCGGATTTTGCCAGCCCATTCTTTGCCAATTTGCTCATCATTCCTCTCTCTCTGTCACTGGGTTCCTTGGGTTCAGTTCAGTGATTAGTTGTGTGTTTGCCTCTACTTCCATCAGTCACAGGATGAAGGCTCCCGGGTGGTTATAGACATCAAGTTCATTATCAGGAATGGGCATTCCAGGTGGTCTCTCCACTATTGCTTAGCTTGTCAATTGGTTTTATCCCTTTAGATCACTTGAGGTCGCTCTGGTGCCTGATCTGTCTTCTATCCTATGATTCCCTCTTCCCCCTATTCTACCCCCACCCCTCAACTTCCTTTTCCCCCATGATCACTCTCTTCCTCTTCATCCCCACTCTTCTTCCCAGGTCCCACTCCCTCCCACCCCTCGCCGTGTTCCCCATCCATTCAGGGGATCTTGTCTCCATCCTCTTCCCTTGGGTACTATGCATATATGCATATCTTTTAGGTTCTTTCCTATTTCCCAGACTCTCTATCAGTGGAAGTGCAAACTGGCACTATCCTGATCCATGTCTAAAATCCATATATGAGTGAGTACATACAATGTTTGTCTTTTTGCGACTGGGTTACCTCACTCAGGATGGTTTCTTCCAGTGCTATCCATTTCCCTGCGAATTTCAAGATTCCATTATTTTTTTCTGCTGAGTAATACTACTTTGTTTAAATGTACCACATTTTTTCTATCCACTCTTCAGTTGAGGGGCATCTAGGTTGCTTCCAGGTTGTGGCTATTACAAATAATGCTGCTATGAACATAGTGGAGCAGATGCCCTTGTTGTATGAACTTGCCTCATTTGGATATATGCCTAAGAGTGGAATTGCTGGGTCTAGTGGTAGATTAAGTCCCATTTTCCTGAGGAAACTCCATACTGATTTCCAAAGAGGCTGTATGAGTCAGCACTCCCACCAGCGGTGGAGGAGTGTTCCCCTCTCTCCACATCCTCCCCAGCATAAATTGTCTTCGGTATTTTTGATTTTAGCCATTCTGACAGGAGTAAGATGGTATCTCAGTTTTGTTTTGATTTGCATTTCCCTGATGGCTAAGGATGTTGAACACTTTCTTAAGTGTCTCCTGGCCATTTTAACCTCCTCTACTGAGAATTCTCTATTTAGCTCTGTACGCCACCTTTTAATTGGATCCTTTTTTTTTTTGGAGACTTGTTTCTTGAGTTCTTTGTAAATTTTGGAGATTAGCCCTCTGTCAGATGTAGGGTTAGTGAATATCTTTTCCCATTCTGTGGCCTGCTTTTTTGTCTTTTTGATTGTGTCCTTTGCCTTACAGAAGCTTTTTAGTTTCAGAAGGTCCCATTTGTTAATCGTCGATCTCAGTGCCTGTGCCACTGGTGTTTTGTTTAGGAAGTGGTCTCCTGTACCAACTCGTTGAAGAGTATCTCCCACTTTCTCTTCTAAAAGTTTCAGTGTGGCTGGGTTTATGTTGAGATCTTTGATCCATTTGGACATAAGTTTTGTACAAGGCAATAAACATGGATCTATATGCAGTCTTCTGCATACCAGTACCAAGTTATGCCAGCACCATTTGTTGAAGATGCTTTCTTTTTTCCATTGTACAGTTTTAGCTTCTTTGTCAAAAATCAAGTGTTCATAGGTGTGTGGGTTAAAATTAGAGCTTTCAATTCAGTTCCATTGGTCTACCTGCCTATTTTTGTGCCAATACCAAGTTATTTCAGGACTATAGCTCTATAATAGAGCTTGAAGTCAGGTATGGTGATGCCTCCTGAAGTTCCTGTATTGTATAGGGATGTTTTAGCTATCCTGGGCCTTTTCTTTTTCCATGTAAAGTTGATTAATGTTCTTTCCAGGTCCTTGAAGAGTTTTGATGGAATTTTGATAGGGATTGCATTGAATCTGTAGACTGCTTTTGGCAAGATTGCCATTTTTATTATGTTGATCCTAACAATCCAAGAGAATGGGAGATCTTTCCATTTTCTGGTATCTTCTTTGATTTCTTTCTTTAAAGACACAAAGTTCTTGATATACAGGTCTTTAATTTACTTGGTTAACATTATCCCCAGATATTTGATGCTGTTCATTACTATTGTAAAGGGTGATGTTTCTCTGATTTCTTTCTCAGTCACTTCATCATCTGTATGTAATAGGGCCACTGATTTTTTTGAGTTTACCTTGTATCCTGCCACTTTGCTGAAGGTGTTTATCAGCTTTACAAGTAACCTTGCGGAGTTTTTTGGGTCACTTATGTAAACTATCATATCTTCTGCAAATAGTGAAAGTTTGACTTCTTTTCCTATTTGTATCCCCTTTATCTCCTTTTGTTGTCTTATTGCTGTAGCTAGAACTTCAAGTACAATATTGAAGAGATATGGAGAGAGTGGACAGCCTTGTCTTGTTCCTGATTTTAGAGGAATTACTTTGAGTTTCTCTCCATTTAGTTTGATGTTAGATGTTGGTTTACTGTATATTGCTTTTATTATATTCAGGTACATTCCTGTTATCCCTGATCTCTCTAGGACCTCTTTCATGAAGGGGTGCTGGATTTTGTCAAAGGCTTTCTCAGCATCTAGTGAGATGATCATGTGATTTTTCTTTCACAGATTGTTAACATGGTGGATTACATTGATGGATTTTCTAATGTTGAACCATCCCTGCATTCCTGGGATGAAGCCTACTTGATAATGGTGGATGATTTTTCTGATGTGTTCTTGAATCCGGTTTGCGAGTATTTTATTGAGTATTTTTGCATCAATGTTCATGAGGGAAATTGGTATATAGTTCTCTTTCTTAGTTGTGTCTTCGTGTGGCTTGGGTATCAAGGTAACTGTAGCCTCGGAGAAAGAGTTTGGCAGTGAGGCTCCTGCTTCTATTGTGTGGAATACTTTGAGGAGTATTGGAATTAGCTCTTCTTTGAATTTCTGGTAGAATTCTGCACTGAAGCCATCTGGGCCTGGGCTTTTTTTATTTGGGAGACTTTTGATGACTGCTTCTATTTCATTAGGGGTTATAGGTCTGTTTAGATAGTTTATCTGTTCTTGATTTAGTTTTGGCCAGTGATATCTATCCAGGAAATTGTCCATTTCCTTTAAATTTTCAAATTTTGTGGAGTACAGATTTTCAAAGTATGCCCTGATGATTCTCTGGATTTCCTCAGAGTCCGTTGTTATGTCCCCTTTTTCATCCCTGATTTTGTTAATTACCATGCTCTCCCTCTGTCTTTTGTTTACTTTGGACAGAGGTTTATCTATTTTGTTGATTTTCAAAAAGAACCAAGTCTTTGTTTCAGTGATTCTTCTCAGTGTTTTTCTGGTTTCTACTTGATTGATTTCAGCCCTCAATTTGATTATTTCCTGGCATCTGCTCCTCCTGGGGGAGTTTGCTTCTTTTTTTCTAGAACATTCAGCTGTGCTATCAATTCTCTAGTATGACTGTTCTCCAGTTTTTTCATGTGGGCACTTAGTGCTATAAACTTTCCTCTCAGCACTGCTTTCAAAGTGTCCCATAAGTTTGTGTATGTTGTGTCTTCATTCTCATTGAAATCGAGGAAGTCTTTAATTTCTTTTTTTATTTGTTCCTTTACCCAGGGATGGTGCAATTGTACATTGTTCAGTCTCCATGAGTTTGTAGGGTTTCTGCGATTTGTGTTATTGTTGAATTCTAATGTTAATGCATGGTGGTCTGATAAGATGCAGGGGGTTATTCCAATTTTTTTGTATCTGTGGAGATTTGCTATGTTTCCTATTATGTGGTCAATTTTAGAGAAGGTTCCATGTGGTGCCGAGAAGAAGGTATATCCCTTTGTATTTGGGTCGAATGTTCTATAGATATCTGTTAAACCCAGTTGGGTCTATTAGTTCTTTTGTTTCTTTGTTAAGTTTCTGTATGGAGGTCCTGTCTAGTGGCGAGAGCAGAGTGTTGAAGTCTCCTACTATTAGTGTGTGAGATTTTATGTGCATTTTGAGCTTTAGTAATGTTTCTTTCACGAATGTAGGTGCCTTTGTATTTGGGGCGTAGATGTTTAAAATTGAGACTTTGTCTTGATGTATTTTTCCTTTGATGAATATGAAGTGTCCTTCTTCATCTCTTTTGATTGATTTTAATTTGAAGTATAATTTGTTAGATATGAGGATTGCTACACCTGCTTGTTTCTTGGGACTGTTTGATTGGAAGTTCTTTTCCCAACCCTTTACTCTGAGATAACGTCTGTCTTTGATGTTGAGATGTGTTTCTTGTATGCAGCAGAAGGAAGGGTTCTGTCTTCGTATCCATTCTGCTAGTCTGTGTCTTTTTACAGGCAAGTTGAGGCCGTTGACATTGAGGGATATTAATGACCATTGATTGGTGATCCTTGCTTGTGCTTGATTTATTGTTAGTGAAGTTATTTTGTGTAGTTTTTCCTCCCTTTTTCTTTTGGTGTTTTATAAAGTGTGATTATATATTGCCTGTGTCTTTGTGAATGTAGTTATCTTCCTTGGCTCTAGGTTTTCCTTCTAGCATTTTCTGTAGAGCTGGATTCATGGATACGTATTGTTTAAATCTGGCTTTGTCATGCAATATTTTGTTTTCTCCATCTATGGTAATTAAGAGCTTTGCTGGATATAGTAGTCTGGGCTGTCATCCTTGTTCCCTTATCTTTGTGGGACATCTGTCCAGGATCTCCTGGCTTTCATCGTTTCCATTGAGAAGTCAGGGGTAATTCAGATAGGTCTGCCTTTGTATTTTACTTGGCCTTTTTCTTTAGCTGCTCTTAATATTTTATCTTTACTCTGTAGGTTTGATGTTTTGATTATTATATGGCAAGGTGACTTCTTTTTCTGGTCGAGCCTATTTGGTGTTCTGAAAGATTCTAGTACTTTCATAGGCATATCTTTCTTTAGGTTAGGGAAGTTTTCTTCTATGATTTTGTTGAATATGTTTTCTGTACCTTTAAGTTGAATTTCTTTACCTTCTTCTACACCTATTATTCTCAGGTTTGGCTTCTTCACGGTGTCCCATATTTCCTGGATATTTTGTGTTAAGGATTTGTTGGTTTTTAGATTTTCTTTGGTTGACGATTCTATATCCTCTAATGGGTCTTCAACACCTGAGATTCTCTCTTCTATCTCTTGTATTCTGTTGGTGATACTTGCATCTGTAGTTCCTGATCATTTACCCAGCTTTTCTGTTTCCAGCATCCCTTCATTCTGTGTTTTCTTTATCGTTTCTATTTCAGCTTTCAATCCTTCAACTGTTTGAGTTTTTTCCTTCATTTTTTTGGTTGTTCTTTCCTGGTGCTCTTTAGATTCTTTGAGAGATTTGTTTATTTCTTGAATTTTTTTCCTCCATTTCATAGACTTTTTTGTTTGTTGTTTCTTCTATTTCTTTAAGGGATTTCCTCGTTTCTTCTTTGAGGGCCTCCATCATCTTCATGACATAATTTTTAAGGTCTGTCTCCTCTTCTTCATCTATTTAGTGCTTTTTGGGTCTTGCTGGTGTTGGATCCCTGGATTCTGGTGGGGTCATGTTGATGTTTCTATTGCTGAGTGATCTCTTATTCTGTCTTCTTCCCATCTCTTCTTTCAGTGGGTGCTGTTGGGGTCTTTCTGTCTCCACTGGTCTCCTTCCTTCCTGTAGCTGAAGCTGGGGATGCTGACACGGAGTTTGTGTCCTGGTAGGGCTGATGTCTTTCCTGAAGCTGGTCTCACTGGGGTTGGCATCTTGGAATTGTTGACTTCTTTGCTGTGTGGGCAGGTCTCCTGAAGCTGTACTCACTGGGGTTGGGGTCTTAGAAGGGCTGATGTCTTGCATGAAGCTGGACTCACTGGGGTTGTGGTCTTGGAAGGGCTGATGTCTTTCCTGAAGCTGGACTCGCTGGGGTTGGGGTCTTGGAGGGGCTGATGTCTTTCCTGTGTGGGCGGGTCTTCTGGATGCCGGGAGCAGCCCCAAAGATCAAGGGGGTGGGGGAAGGGCGGGCGGTCCCCGCTGGAGACCCAATCTCACCTGAAGCTGGACTCCATGGTGGATGATTTTTCTGATGTGTTCTTA
>NW_024431443.1:0-7327 GCF_017639785.1 Mesocricetus auratus
AGAACTTACATGCTTATCTTCATGGAAACTAACAATACAACACTGTGTGAAACTACATGCTTACCTTGTTGAAAACTAACGATACAACACTGTGTGTGAAACTATGTGCTTGCCTTCATGAAATCTAACTATATAACACTGTTTTAGAATCTGCGCGCTTATCTTCGTTGAAACTAACGATAAAACACTGTGTGTGAAACTATGTGCTTAACTTCATGAAATATAACTATATACCTCTATATAAGAAACTAGGTGCTTAACTTCATGAAAACTAACGACACAACACAGTATGTGAAACTAAGTGCTTAATGTCTTCAAAACTAACAATACAACACTGTGTGTGAAACTATGTGCTCCACTTCATGAGAACTAATCATATAACACTGTATTAGAAACTACGTGCTTAACTTCATGAAAACTAACGACACAACACAGTATGTGAAACTAAGTGCTTAACTTCTTCAAAACTAACAATACGACACTGTGTGTGAAACTATATGCTTAACTTCCTGAAATCCAACTATATAACACTATATGTGAAACTACGTGATTTACTTCATGAAAACTAACGATACACACAGTATGCGAAACTATGTGCTTAACTTCATGAAATCTAACTATATAACACTATGTGAGAAACTACGTACTTACCTTCATGAAAACTAATGATACAACACTGTATGTGAAACTATGTGCTTAACTACATGAGAACCTACCATATAATACTGTATTAGAACTTACGTGCTTATCTTCATGGAAACTAACAATACAACACTGTGTGTGAAACTACACTCTTAACTTCTTCAAAACTAAGGATACAACACTGTGTGTGAAACTACATGCTTAACATCATGAAATCTAACTATATAATGCTATATGAGAAACTACGTACTTAACTTCATGAAAACTAATGATACAACACTGTATGTGACACTAAGTGCTTAACTACTTGAGAACCTACCATATAACACTGTATAAGAAAGTACGCGATAAACTTCTTAAAAACTAACGTTACAACACTGTGTATGAAACTGCATGATTAACTTCTTCAAACCTAACGATACAACACAGTGTGTGAAACTATGTGCTTAACTTCATGAAATCTAACTATATAACACCAAATGAGAAACTACGTACTTAACTTCATGAAAACTAATGATACAACACTGTATGTGAAACTATGTGCTTAACTACATGAGAACCTACCATATAACACTGTATTAGAACTTACATGCTTCACTTCATGGAAACTAACAATACAACACTGTGTGTGAAACTACATGCTTACCTTCTTTAAATGTAACGATACAACACTGTGTGTGAAACTATGTTCTTCATGAGAACTTACCATTAACACTGTATTAGAAACTACGTACCTAAATTATTCAAAACGAACATTACAACACTGTGTGTGAAACAACAACCTTAACTTCTTCAAAACTAACGATACAACACTGTGCGTGAAACTATGTGCTCAACTTCATGAGAACTAACCATATAACACTGTATTAGAAACAACGTGCTTAACTTCATGAAAACTAACGACACAACACTGTATGTGAAACTAAGTGCTTAACTTCTTCAAAACTAACAATACGACACTGTGTGTGAAACTATGTGCTTAACTTCCTGAAATCCAAGTATATAACACTATATGTGAAACTACGTGATTAACTTCATGAAAACTAACGATACACACAGTATGCGAAACTATGTGCTTAACTTCATGAAATCTAACTATATAACACTATGTGAGAAACTACGTACTTACCTTCCTGAAAACTAATGATACAACACTGTGTGTGAAACTATGTGCTTAACTACATGAGAACCTACCATATAATACTGTATTAGAACTTACGTGCTTATCTTCATGGAAACTAACAATACAACACTGTGTGTGAAACTACACTCTTAACTTCTTCAAAACTAAGGATACAACACTGTGTGTGAAACTACGTGCTTAACATCATGAAATCTAACTATATAACGCTGTATGAGAAACTACGTACTTAACTTCATGAAAACTAATGATACAACACTGTATGTGAAACTATGTGCTTAACTACATGAGAACCTACCTTATAACACTGTATTAGAATTTACATGCTTAGCTTCATGGAAACTAACAATACAACACTGTGTGTGAAACTACATGCTTACCTTCTTCAAAACTAATGATACAACACTGTGTGTGAAACTATGTGCTTACCTTCATGAAATCTAACTATATAACACTGTATTAGAAACACGTGCTTATCTTCTTCGAAACTAACGATACAACACTGTGTGCGAAACTATGTGCTTAACTTCATGAAATCTAACTGTATAACACTATATGAGAAACTACGTACATAACTTCATGAAAACTAATGATACAACACTGTATGAGAAACTATGTGCTTAACTACATGAGAACCTAGCAAATAACACTGTATTAGAACTTACATGCTTATCTTAAAGGAAACTAACAATACAACACTGTGTGCGAAACTACATACTTACCTCCTTGAAAACTAACGATACAACACTGTGTGTGAAACTATGAGCTTACCTTCATGAAATCTAAGTATATAACACTGTTTTAGAAACTACGTGCTTATCTTCTTTGCGACTAACGATACAACACTGTGTGTGAAACTATGTGCTTAACTTCATGAAATCTAACTATATAACACTATATGAGAAACTAGGTGCTTAACTTCATGAAAACTAATGATACAACAGTGTATGTGACACTACGTGCTTAACTACATGAGAACTTACCATATAACACTGTATTACAAACTACGTGGTTAACTTCTTCAAAAGTAAATTCACAACACTGTGTGTGAAACTACAAGCTTAACTTCTTCAAAACTAACGATACAACACTGTGTGTGAAACTATGTGCTCCACTTCATGAGACCAAATCATATAAAACCGTATTAGCAACCATGTGCTTAACGTCAAAAACTAATGACACAACACAGTATGTAACACTAAGTGCTTATATCTTCAAACTAACAATACAACACTGCGTGTGAAACTATGTTCTTAACTTCATGAAATCCAACTATATAACACTATATGTGAAACTATGTACTTAACTTCATGAAAACTAATGATACAACACTGTATGTAAAACTACTTGCTTAACTACATGAGAACCTACCATATAACACTGTATTAGAACTTACATGCTTAGCTTCATGGAAAG
The DNA here is from genome assembly GCF_017639785.1 of Mesocricetus auratus. Taxonomy (NCBI): domain Eukaryota; kingdom Metazoa; phylum Chordata; class Mammalia; order Rodentia; family Cricetidae; genus Mesocricetus; species Mesocricetus auratus. Next base: position 3,200 of record NW_024431443.1, read on the forward strand.
TTACAATACAACACTGTGTGTGAAACTACGTGCTTACCTTCATGAAATCTAACTATATAACACTGTTTTAGAAACTACGTGCTTATCTTCTTTGAAACTAACGATACAACACTGTGTGTGAAACTATGTGCTTAACTTCATGAAATCTAACTTCATAACACTATATGAGAAACTACGTGCTTAACTTCATGAAAACTAATGGTACAACAGTGTATGTGAAAGTATGTGCTTAACTACATGAGATCTTACCATATAACACTGTATTAGCAACTACTTGCTTAACTTCTTCAAAACTAACTTTACAACACTGTGTGTGAAACTACAAGCTTAACATCTTCAAAACTAACGCTACAACACTGTGTATGAAACTATTTGCTCCACTTCATGAGAATTAATCATATAACACTGTATTAGAAACTACGTGCTTAAGGTCATGAAAAGTAACGAAACAACACAGTATGTAAAACTAAGTGCTTAACTTGTTCAAACTAACAATACAACACTGTGTGAAACTATGTTCTTAACTTCATGAAATCCAACTATATAACACTATATGAGATACTACGTACTTACCTTGATGACAACTAATGATACAACACTGTATGTGAAACTATGTGCTTAACTACATAAGAACCTACCACATAATACTGTATTAGAACTTACGTGTTTATCTTCATGGAAACTAACAATAAAACACTGTGTGAAAATACACTCTTAACTTCTTCAAAACTAAGGATACAACACTGTGTGTGAAACTTCGTGCTTAACATCAAGAAATCAACTATATAACACTATATGAGAGACTACGTACTTAACTTCAGGAAAACTAATGATACAACACTGTATGTGACACTAAGTGCTTAACTACTTGAGAACCTACCATATAACACTGTATAAGAAAGCACACGATTAACTTCTTAAAAACTAACGTTACAACACTGTGTATGAAACTGCATGATTAACTTCTTCAAACCTAACGATACAACACAGTGTGTGAAACTATGTGCTTAACTTCATGAAATCTAACTATATAACACTGTATTAGAAACACTGTGTGTGAAACTACAAGCTTAACATCTTCAAAACTAACGATACAACACTGTGTGCGAAACTATGTGCTTAAATTCATGAAATCTAAGTATATAACACCAAATGAGAAACTACGTACTTAACTTCATGAAAACTAATGATACAACACTGTATGTGAAACTATGTGCTTAACTACATGAGAACCTACCATATAACACTGTATTAGAACTTACATGCTTCACTTCATGGAAACTAACAATACAACACTGTGTGTGAAACTACATGCTTACCTTCTTTAAAAGTAACGATACAACACTGTGTGTGAAACTATGTGCTTCATGAGAACTTACCATTTAACACTGTATTTGAAACTACGTACCTAATTTATTCAAAACGAACATTACAACACTGTGTGTGAAACAACAACCTTAACTTCTTCAAAACTAACGATACAACAGTGTGCGTGAAACTATGTGCTCAACTTCATGAGAACTAACCATATAACACTGTATTAGAAACTACGTGCATAGCTTCATGAAAACTAACGACAGAACACTGTATGTGAACCTAAGTGCTTAACTTCTTTAAAACTAACAATACGACACTGTGTGTGAAACTATGTGCTTAACTTCCTGAAATCCAACTATATAACACTATATGTGAAACTACGTGATTAACTTCATGAAAACTAACGATACACACAGTATGCGAAACTATGTGCTTAACTTCATGAAATCTAACTATATAACACTATGTGAGAAACAACGTACTTACCTTCATGAAAACTAATGATACAACACTGTGTGTGAAACTATGTGCTTAACTACATGAGAACCTACCTTATAACACTGTATTAGAACTTACATGCTTAGCTTCATGGAAACTAACAATACAACACTGTGTGTGAAACTACATGCTTACCTTCTTCAAAACTAACGATACAACACTGTGTGTGAAACTATGTGCTTAACTTCATGAAATCTAACTATATAACACTGTTTTAGAAACTAAGTGCTTATCTTCTTTGAAACTAACGATACAACACTGTGTGTGAAACTATGTGCTTAACTTCATGAAATGTAACTCTATAACACTATATGAGAAACTACGTGCTTAACTTCATGAAAAATAATGATACAACAGTGTATGTGAAACTAACTGCTTAACTACATGAGAACTTACCATATAACACTGCATTAGAAACTACGTGGTTAACTTCTTCAAAACTAACTTTACAACACTGTGTGTGAAACTACAAGCTTAACTTCTTCAAAACTAACGATACAACACTGTGTGTGAAACTATGTGCTGCACTTCATGAGAACTAATCATATAACACTGTATTTGAAACTACGTGCTTAACGTCATGAAAATTATCGAAACAACACAGTATGTAAAACTAAGTGCTTAACTTCTTCAAACTAACAATACAACACTGTGTGAAACTATGTTCTTAACTTCATGAAATCCAACTATATGACACTATATGAGAAACTACGTACTTAACTTCATGAAAACTAATGATACAACACTGTATGTGAAACTATGTGCTTAACTACATGAGAACCTACCATATAACACTGTATTAGAACTTACATGCTTAGCTTCATGGAAACTAACAATACAACACTGTGTATGAAACTATGTGCTTACCTTCATGAAATCTAAATATATAACACTGTTTTAGAAACTACATGCTTATCCTCTTTGAAACTAACGACACAACACTGAGTGTGAAACTATGTGCTTAACTTCATGAAATCTAACTATATAACACTATATGAGAAACTACGTGCTTAACTTCCTGAAAACTAATGATACAACAGTGTATGTGACAACATGTGTTTAACTACATGAGAACTTACCATATAACACCGTATTAGAAACTTTGTGCTTAACTTCTTCAAAACTGACTTTACGACACTGTGTGTGAAACTACATGCTTAACTTCTTCAAAACTAACGATACAACACTTTGTGTGAACCATGTGCTTAACTTCATGAGAACTTACCATATAACACTCTGTTAGAAACTACGTGCATAAATTCATGAAAACTAACGACACAACACAGCATGTGAAAGTAAATGCTTAACGTCTTCAAAACTAACAATACGACACTTTGTGTGAAACTATGTGCTTAACTTGCTGAAATCCAACTATATAACACTATATGTGAAACTACCTACTTAACTTCATGAAACCAACGATACAATACAGTCTGCGAAACTATGTGCTTCACTTCATGAAATCTAACTATATAACACTATATGAGAAACTACGTACTTACCTTCATGAAAACTAATGATACAACACTGTATGTGAAGCTATGTGCTTAACTACATGAGAACCTACCACATAATACTGTATTAGAACTTATGTGCTTATCTTCATGGAAACTAACAATACAACACTGTGTGTGAAACTACATGCTTAACTTTTTCAACACTAAGGATACAACACTGTGTGTGAAACTATGTGCTTAACTTCATGAAAACTAACTATATAACACTGTATTAGAAACTACGTGCTTATCTTCATGGAAAGGACCAATACAACACTGTATGTGAAACTATGTTATTCACTACATGAGAACCTTCCACATAACACTCTCTTAGAAACTACGTGCTTATCTTCTTCGAAACTAACGATACAACACTGTGTGTGAAACTATGTGCTTCATGAGAACTTACCATTTAACACTGTATTAGAAACTACGTGCTTAACTTCTTCAAAACTAACTTTGCAACACTGTGTGTGAACCTACATCCTTAACTTCTTCAAAACTAACGATACAACACTGTGTGCGAAAACTATGTGCTTAACTTCATGAAATCTAACCATAAAACAGTAAATGAGAAACTACGTACTTACCTTCATGAAAACTATTGATACAACACTGTATGTGAAACTATGTGCTTAACTACATGAGAACCTACCTTATAACAATGTATTAGAACTTACATGCTTATCTTCATGGAAACTAACAATACAACACTGTGTGAAACTACATGCTTACCTTGTTGAAAACTAACGATACAACACTGTGTGTGAAACTATGTGCTTGCCTTCATGAAATCTAACTATATAACACTGTTTTA
>NW_024431444.1:0-5889 GCF_017639785.1 Mesocricetus auratus
AATCTGATCAATAGATTACTAGTAATATATCAGATTCTGACAGCCTAAAATACAGGATTATACAGAAATCACCAACTCCTATGCTGACAGTCTAAAATCACAAAGGAAAGAGAACCGTGAGCAATTTATCATGCAATTAAATTGTGTAACCTTAAAGATAACTGTCATTACTGTGTTCACAGCTCTCCAACTGAACTTAAGACATTCAATCAGCCAAAATTGTCAGCTAAGATTTTTTCCTATGGAACAGAAATAAGGAAATGTTGAATATTTGGTGCACATCAGCATTGATGACTCTAATATTATATATAAATATATCTGGAAGTTGGAAATTGCAATCTTATATAATTCATAGATATCAATAATTTATTCAGTAACAATATATGTACCTCTGTTATGACCTTAATGGACAAATTTTGTAATTGAATAATGTAAATTATGAGGAAGCATAAACTGTCATTACAGTGCTAGATATCATATTAATTTAATGAACTTGACAATGTAATTTAATGACAAATAATAATTACCTACGTAAAGAGAATTCATGGTATGTGCATTAGTTTCTTTCTTTGTAAGACATGACTTGTTTACATGTAGATTCTAATATAGAGTTCTATAGTTAGTTTTCAAGAAGATATTCATGTAATTTCTCCCAAAGTGTTGTATCGTTAGTTTTAAATATGTTAAACAAATAGTTTCTCCCACAGTGTTGTATACATAATTTTCAATAAGTTACACGTGTATATACTCACACTGTATTGTCTCATTTGTTTTCAATAAGTTATGCCTGTAGTTTCTCATAGCGAGTTGTATTGTTATTTACCAAGATGTTAGGCATTATAGTTTCTCTGACAGTGTTGGATCGTTTGTTTTCAAGAAATTTCTTGTATAGATTCTCACACATTTTTGTGTTTGATTTTCAAGAATTTATGTGTATAGATTTTCACACAGTGTTGTATCATTATTATTGAAGAAGTTACACATGTAGTTTCTCCCACAATGTTGTATGGTTAGTTTTCAATAAGATACAGGTGTGGATTTTCACACAATGTTGTATCATTAATTTTCAAGAAGTTCCACGTGTAGTTTCTCACACAGTATTGGATTGTGGGGTTTAAAGACGTAATGCATATAGATTCTCACACAGTGTTTTTTTTAATGAGATAAGCATGTAGTTTCAGATAGAGACTTGTATATTTAGTTTTCAAGAATTTACGCATGTAGTTTCTCACACAGTAATGGATCATTTGTTTTCAAGAAGATTCACAGGTAGGTTCTTTTTTTTGTTTTATTTTCCAGTTTAAATTTGGATAAGAAACAAGGTTGCTTCACAAGTCAGTTCCAGGTCCCTCTCCCATTCCCTCCCTTCCTCCCGAGCCCTCCCCCCCCACGTTATCCCCTCATTTCCCAAGGGAGGGTGAGGCCCTCCATGGGGGTGTGCATAGTCTGTCATTTCATATAGGGCAGGGCCTAGACCCTTCCCCAAGAGTTCAGGTGAGAGTGCACCTCACATTGTTCTATGGGAGTCCAAAGTCCGTGTGTATACTTGGGATGGGTACTGATCTGCTGCCCAAGGCTCAATAGATTCCCTAGGCCTTCTCACTGACACCCAGATTCAGGGGGTCTTGATCAGTCCCATGCTGGCTTCCCAGGCTGATGCCTGGGATTCAAGTGTTAACCTTTGTCTGGTCAGCTTTCTGGGGTTTAAACCAGCCCAGTCTTAATCCCTTTGATCATCAGTCCTCACTCTCTGTTACTGGCTTTCTTGAGTTCAGCTCAGTGCTTAACCAAGGGAGTCTGCCTCTTCTTCGATCAGTCACTAAATAAAGTTTCTGTTTCCCAGACTCTCTGGCCATAGGATTGAAGGCTGGCACACCCCAGATCTATGTCTAAAATCCATATATGAGAGAGTACATGCCATGTTTCTCTTTTTGTGACTGGGTTACCTCACTCAGGATGGTTTCTTCTAGTGTCGTCCATTTGCCTGAGAATCTCATGATTCCATTATTTTTTTCTGCTGAATAGTACTCCATTGTGTAGATGTACCACATTTTCTCTATCCACTCTTCAGGTGAGGGACATCTAGGTTGCTTCCAAGTTCTGGCAATTACAAATAAAGCTGCTTTGAACATAGTGGAACAGACATCTTTGTTGTATGAATGGGCATCATTTGGATATATGCCTAAGAGTGGAGTTGCTGGGTCTTGTGGTAGGTTTATTCCCATTTTTCTGAGGAATCTCCATACTGATTTCCAAAGTGGCTGAACCAGTTGGCACTCCCACCAGCAATGGAGGAGTGACCCCCTTTCACCACATCCTCTCCCGCATAAATTGTCATTGGTGTTTTTGATTTTAGCCATTCTGACAGGAGTGAGATGGTATCTCAGAGTTGCTTTGATGTGCATTTCCCGGATGGCTAAGGATGTTGAGCACTTTCTCAAGTGCCTCTCAGCCATTTTAGACTCCTCTATTGAAAACTCTCTATTTAGTTCTGCATCCCACTTTTTAATAGGGTCCTTTGGTGTTTTGGAGACTTGCTTCTTGAGTTCTTTGTAAATTTTGGAGATCAACCCTCTGTCAGATGTGGGATTAGTGAATATTTTTCCCATTCTGTGGGCTGCCTTTTTGTCTTGCTGACTGTGTCCTTTGCTTTACAGAAGCTTCTCAGTTTCAGTAGGTCCCATTTATTAATTGTCTGTGCTACTGGTGCTATGTTCAGGAAGCTATCTCCTGTACCAATTCGTTCAAGGGTACCACCCACTTTCCCTTCTAAGAGGTTCAGTGTGGCTGGATTTATGTTGAGGTCTTTGATCCATTTGAACTTAAGTTTTGTGCATGGCGATAAACATGGATCGATCTGCATTTTTCTACATGCCAGCCTCCAATTATGCCAGCACCATTTGTGGAAGATGCTTTCTTTATTCCATTGTATATTTTTAGCTTCTTTGTCAAAGATCAGATATTCGTACGTGTGTGGGTTAATACCCGGATTTTCAATTCGATTCCCTTGGTCTACCTGTCTATTTTTGTGCCAATACCAAGCTGTTTTCAGGACTATAGCTCTATAATAGAGCTTGAGGTCAGGGATAGTGATGCCTCCGAGACGTTGCCTTGTTGAACAGGGTTGTTTTGGCTATCCTGGATCTTTTGTTTTTCCATACATAATTGATTATTGTTCTTTCAAGGTCTGTGAATAATTGTGCTGGGATTTTAATGGGGATTGCATTGAATCTATAGATTGCTTTTGGCAGGATTGCCATTTTTACTACATTGATCCTACCTATCCAAGAGCATGGGAGATCTTTCCATTTTCTGAGGGCTTCTTTAATTTCTTTCTTTAAAGATGCAAAGTTCTTACGATACAGGTCTTTCACTTGTTTGTTTAGGGTTACCCCAAGGTATTTTATGTTGTTCGTGGCAATCATAAAGGGTGATGTTTCTCTGATTTCTCTTTCAACCCTTTTATCATCTGTATATAGTAGGGCTACTGATTTTCTTGAGTTGATCTTGTAGCCTGCCACTTTGCTGAAGGTGTTAATCAGCTATAAGAGTTCCCTGGTAGAGTTCTTTGGGTCATTGATGTAAACTATCATATCGTCTGCAAACAGTGAAAGTTTGACCTCTTCCTTCCCAATTTGTATCCCCTTGATCCCCCTTTGTTGTCGTATGGCAATAGCTAGAACTTCAAGTACCATGTTGAAAAGGTATGGAGAGAGTGGACAGCCTTGTTTTGTTCCTGATTTTAGAGGAATTGCGGTGAGTTTCTGTCCATTAGTTTGATGTTGGCTGTTGGTTTACTGTATATAGCTGTTATTATGTTTAAGTATGTCCCTGTTATCCCAGATCTCTCCAAGACCTTTATCATGAAGGGGTGTTGGATTTTGTCAAAGGCTTTTTCAGCATCTAGTGAGATGATCATGTGATTTTTGTTTTTCAGCTTGTCTATATGGTGGATTACGTTGATGGATTTTCGTATGTTGAACCATCCCTGCATCCCTGGGATGAAACCTACTTGATCGTGTTGAATGATTGTTTTGATGTGTTCTTGGATCCGATTTGCTAGTATTTTATTGAGTATTTTTGCATCAATATTCATGAGGGATATTGGTCTGATGTTCTCTTTCTTAGTTGTATTTTTGTGTGGCTTGTGGATCAAGGTTATTGAAGCCTCATAGAAAGAGTTTGGCAAAGACCCTTCTGCTTCTATTGTGTGGAACACTTTGAGAAGAATTGGTAGAAGCTGGTTTTTGAATTTCTGGTAGAATTCTGCAGTGAGGCCATCTGGACCTGGGCTTTTTTTGCTTGGGAGACTTTTGATGACAGCTTCTATTTCCATAGGGGTTATAGGTCTATTTAAATTGCTTATCTGTTCTTGATTTAATTTTGGCAATTGATAGCTGTCCAGGAAGTCATCCATTTCCTTTAAATTATCGAATTTTGTGGAGTACAGGTTTTCAAAGTATGTCGTAATGATTCTCTGGATTTCCTCAGAGTCTGTTGTTATGTCCCCCTTTTCATTTCTAATTTTGTTAATTTGCGTGTTCACTCTCTGCTGTTTGGTAAATTTGGACAATGGTTTGTCTATCTTGTTGATTTTCTCAAAGAACCAACTCTTCGTTGCATTGATTCTTTGTATTGTTTTCCTGGTTTCTACTTTATTGATTTCAGCCCTCAATTTGATTATTTCCTGGCGTCTACTCCTCCTGGGGGAGTGTGCTTCTTTGTGTTCTAGAGCTTTCAGTTGTGATGTTAATTCTCTGGTATAACTGTTCTCCTGTTTCTTCATGTGAGCACTTAGCGCTATGAACTTCCCCCGTAGCACTACTTTCAAAGTCTCCCATAGGTTTGGGTATGTTGTGTCTTCATTCTCATTGAATTCGAGGAAGTCTTTAATTTCTTTTTTTATTTCCTCTTTGACCCAGGGATGGTGCAGTTGAGCATTATTCAATTTCCATGAGTTTGTAGATTTTCTGCAATTTGTGTTGTTGTTGAATTCTAATTTTAAAGCATGGTGGTCTGATAAGATGCATGGAGTTATTCCAATTTTTTTGTAGCTGCTGAGGTTTGATATGTTGCCAAGTATGTGGTCGATTTTTAAGAAGGTTCCATGTGGTGGTGAGAAGAAGGTATATTCTTTTTTATGTGGATGAAATGTTCTATAGATATCTGTTAATCCAAGTTGGGTCATTACTTCTATTAGACCTTTTGCTTCTTTGTTGAGTTTCTGTTTGGTATTCCTGTCTAGTGGTGAGAGTGGTGTGTTGAAATCTCCCATTATAACTGTGTGGGGCTTTAGATGAGATTTAAGTTCTAATAATGTTTCTTTAACCAATGTGGATGCCTTTGTATTTGGGGCATAGATGTTCTGGATAGACACTTCATCTTGGTGGGTTTCACCTGTGATGAGTATGTAATGACCTCCTTCATCTCTTTTGATTGATTTTGTTTTAAAGTCTAGTTTGTTAGATATTAGGATTGCTACTCCTGCTTGTTTCTTGGGTCCATTTGATTGAAAAAATTTTCCCAACCTTTAACTCACAGGTAATGTCTGTCTTTAAGTGTGAGGTGTGTTTCTTGTATGCAGCAGAGGGAAGGGTTCTGTCTTCGAATCCAATCTGCCAGTCTGTGTCTTTTTATGGGTGAGTTAAGGCCATTAACATTGAGGGATATTAATGACCAATGATTGCTCATCCTTCTTCGATTTTTGATGGTTGTTGTTGGTGGAATTATGTGTGAAATTTCACACCTTTGTTCTTTTGGCTGTTGGTAGAGAGGCATTCTCTAATGCTTATGTTTTTCTGGTTGTAGTTAGCTTCCTTGGGTTGGAGTTTTCCTTCCAAAATTTTCTGTAGGGCTGGGTTAGTGGACACATATTGCTTGAATCTAGTT
>NW_024431445.1:0-11299 GCF_017639785.1 Mesocricetus auratus
CTGAGGCCTGTAGGCCTCTCTCTGCTGGCCTATGGAGGTAATTTCTAAGGTAAAATAAGAGCAGAGAAAACTGTCTTATTTTATTACCTCAGACAAAGAACCTTGAAGGATATATCCCATGGCAACTGGCATCAGGAAGAGGATATGCGATTGTGATTGTAGGAATCTTTACTTCCAAATACCTGTGCACACTTCCGGCAGGCCAATCTAACAACTGGAGTGACAGTTGACTTCATGAAGTAATACAATTTCCGGAGATGGGCTTAAGATAAGTGTTCTCTTCTGGCAAGTGAATTTCACCAGTAGAGCCTGATGTCCAATGGCAACTGGCTTCAGGAAGAGGTTAACCGATAATGTCTCTAAGAGGTTTTTCTTCCCAAGACCAGTGCACACATCTGGCAGTCCAATCACATATCTGGAATGGCAGTTGGCTTCCGGAAGTGATCAGCATTCCAGAGTTATGCTCGCGATCAATGTTCTCTGCTGGCATTCCAGAGATGTGCTCGTGATCAGCATTCTTTGCTAGCATCCCAGACGTGTGCTCATTATCATTTGAAAGTTGCTCTTGCCATCAGTGTTCTCTGCTGGCATGGGCAGTTCGCCAGCATAGATAAGAGGCAGCATAGAAAACCAAGCTCTGGGAATGAAGACAAATACTTTGGCCTCTCTTCATCACGTTGAAGCACACTAGCTAATCTGGTGACCATTGCTATAGGCCACAAAAATTTGCTTAGGTAAAGAATGAAATGTGAGAACGCAAAGCAGCTGAATTTCATTAATTCCAACAGATAATAAGAAGACGCTTTTGAATTTCTGGTAGAATTCTGCACTGAGGCCATCTGGACCTGGGCTTTTTTTTGGTTGGGAGACTTTTGATGACAGCTTCTATTTCCATAGGGATTATAGGTCTATTTAAATTGCTTATCTGTTCTTGATTTAGTTTTGGCAAATGATAGCTGTCCAGGAAGTCATCCATTTCCTTTAAATTTTCGAATTTTGTGGAGTACAGGTTTTCAAAGTATGACCTAATGATTCTCTGGATTTCCTCAGAGTCTGTTGTTATGTCCCCCTTTTCATTTCTAATTTTGTTAATTTGCGTGTTCACTCTCTGCTGTTTGGTAAGTTTGGACAAAGGTTTGTCTATCTTGTTGATTTTCTCAAAGAACCAACTCTTCGTTGCGTTGATTCTTTGTATTGTTTTCCTGGTTTCTACTTTGTTGATTTCAGCCCTCAATTTGATTGTTTCCTGGCGTCTACTCCTCCTGGGGGAGTTTGCTTCTTTGTGTTCTAGAGCTTTCAGCTGTGATGTTAATTCTCTGGTATAACTGTTCTCCTGTTTCTTCATGTGAGCATTTAGTGCTATGAACTTCCCCCGTAGCACTGCTTTCAAAGTGTCCCATAGGTTTGGGTATGTTGTGTCTTCATTCTCATTGAATTCGAGGAAGTCTTTAATTTCTTTTTTTATTTCCTCTTTGACCCAGGAATGGTGCAGTTGAGCATTATTCAATTTCCATGAGTTTATAGGTTTTCTGCAATTTGTGTTGTTGTTGAATTCTAATTTTAAAGCATGGTGGTCTGATAAGATGCATGGAGTTATTCCAATTTTTTTGTAGCTGCTGAGGTTTGATATGTTGCCAAGTATGTGGTCGATTTTTGAGAAGGTTCCATGTGGTGGTGAGAAGAAGGTATATTCTTTTTTATGTGGATGAAATGTTCTATAGATATCTGCTAATCCCAGTTGGATCATTACTTCTATTAGCCCTTTTGCTTCTTTGTTGAGTTTCTGTTTGGTATTCCCGTCTAGTGGTGAGAGTGGTGTGTTGAAATCTCCCACTATAACTGTGTGGGGCTTTAGATGAGATTTAAGTTCTAATAATGTTTTTTTAACGAATGTGGATGCCTTTGTATTTGGGGCATAGATGTTCAGAATAGACACTTCCTCTTGGTGGATTTCACCTGTGATGTGTATGTAATGACCTCCTTCATCTCTTTTGATTGATTTTATTTTAAAGTCTAGTTTGTTAGATATTAGGATTGCTACCCCGGCTTGTTTCTTGGGTCCATTCGATTGACAGATGATAAAAGGGCTGAAAGAGAAATCAGAGAAACATCACCCTTTACAATTGCCACAAACAACATAAAATACCTTGTGGTAACGCTAACCAAACAAGTGAAAGACCTGTATCGTAAGAACTTTGAATCTTTTTTTTTATTGATATTTTTTTTATTTTCCATTTTAAATTTAGATAAGAAACAAGGTTGCTTCACAAGTCAGTACGAGGTCCCTCTCCGTTTCCCTCCCCTCCTCCCGTGCCCTCCCCCCATCCCCCCGTTATCCCCTCATTCCCCCAGGGAGGGTGAGGCCCTCCATGGGGGTGTCCATAGTCTGTCATTTCATATAAGGCAGGGCCTAGACCCTTCCCCAAGAGTTCTGGGTGAGAGTGCACCTCACATTGTTCTATGGGAGTCCAGAGACCGTGTGTATACTTGGGATGGGTACTGATCTGCTGTCCAAGGCTCAATAGATTACCTAGGCCTCCTCACTGACACCCAGATTCAGGGGGTCTAGATCAGTCCCATGCTGGATTCCCAGGCTGATGCCTGGGATTCAAGAGTTAACCTTTGTCTGGTAAGCTATTTCTGGGGGTTCAACCAGCCCAGTCTTAATCCCTTTGATCATCAGTCCTCCCTCTCTGATACTGGCTTTCTTGAGTTCAGCTCAGTACTTAACCAGCCAGTAAATGAAGTTTCTGTTTCCCAGACTCTCTGGCCATAGTATTGTAGGCTGGCACTCCCCAGATCTATGTCTAAAATCCATATATGAGAGAGTACATGCCATGTTTCTCTTTTTGTGACTGGGTTACCTCACTCAGGATGGTTTCTTCTAGTGTCATCCACTTGCCTGCGAATCTCATGATTCCATTATTTTTTTCTGCTGAATAGTACTCCATTGTGTAGATGTACCACATTTTCTCTATCCACTCTTCGGGTGAGAGACATCTAGGTTGCTTCCAAGTTCTGGCTATTACAAATAAAGCTGCTATGAACATAGTGGAACAGACATCTTTGTTATATGAATGGGCATCTTTTGGATATATGCCTAAGAGTGCAGTTGCTGGGTCTTGTGGTAGGTTTATTCCCATTTTTCTGAGGAATCTCCATACTGCTTTCCAAAGTGGCTGAACCAGTTGGCACTCCCACCAGCAATGGAGAAGTGTCCCCCTTTCACCACATCCTCTCCAGCATAAATTGTCATTGGTGTTTTTGATTTTAGCCATTCTGACAGGAGTGAGATGGTATCTCAGAGTTGCTTTGATTTGCATTTCCCGGATGGCTAAGGATGTTGAGCACTTTCTCAAGTGCCTCTCAGCCATTTTAGACTCCTCTATTGAAAACACTCTATTTAGTTCTGCAGCCCACTTCTTAATTGGGTCCTTTGCTGTTTTGGAGACTTGCTTCTTGAGTTCTTTGTAAATTTTGGAGATCAACCCTCTGTCAGATGTGGGATTAGTGAATATTTTTTCCCATTCTGTGGGCTGCCTTTTTGTCTTGCTGACTGTGTCCTTTGCCTTACAGAAGCTTCTCAGTTTCAGTAGGTCCCATTTATTAATTGTTGATCTCACTGTCTGTGCTACTGGTGTTATGTTCAGGAAGCTGTCTCCTGTACCAATTCGTTCAAGGGTACCACCCACTTTGTCTTCTAAGAGGTTCAGTGTGGCTGGATTTATGTTAAGGTCTTTGATCCATTTGGACTTAAGTTTTGTGCATGGCGATAGACATGGATAGATCTGCTTTCTTCTGCATGCCAGTCTCCAATTATGCCAGCACCATTTGTTGAAGATGCTTTCTTTATTCCATTGTATATTTTTAGCTTCTTTGTCAAAGATCAGATGTTCATACGTGTGTGGGTTAATACCCGGGTTTTCAATTCGATTCCATTGGTCTACATGTCTATTTTTGTGCCAGTACCAAGCTGTTTTCAGGTCTATAGCTCTATAATAGAGCTTGAGGTCAGGGATGGTGATGCCTCCGGACGTTGCCTTGTTGAACAGGGTTGTTTTGGCTATCCTGGGTCTTTTGTTTTTCCATACAAAATTGATTATTGTTCTTTCAAGGTCTGTGAAGAATTGTGCTGGGATTTTAATGGGGATAGCATTGAATCTGTAGATTGCTTTTGGCAGGATTGCCATTTTTACTACATTGATCCTACCTATCCAAGAGCATGGGAGATCTTTCCATTTTCTGAGGGCTTCTTTAATTTCTTTCTTTAAAGATTCAAAGTTCTTACGATACAGGTCTTTCACTTGTTTGGTTAGCGTTACCCCAAGGTATTTTATGTTGTTTGTGGCAATTGTAAAGGGTGATGTTTCTCTGATTTCTCTTTCAGCCCTTTAATCATCTGTATATATTAGGGCTACTGACTTTCTTGAGTTGATCTTGTAACCTGCCACTTTGCTGAAGTTGTTAATCAGCTGTAAGAGTTCCCTGGTAGAGTTCTTTGGGTCATTGATGTAAACTATCATATCGTCTGCAAACAGTGAAAGTTTGACTTCTTCCTTCCCAATTTGTATCCCCTTGATCCCCCTTTGTTGTCGTATGGCTATAGCTAGAACTTCAAGTACCATGTTGAAAAGGTATGGAGAGAGTGGACAGCCTTGTTTTGTTCCTGATTTTAGAGGAATTGCGTTGAGTTTCTGTCCATTTAGTTTGATGTTGGCTGTTGGTTTACTGTATATGGCTTTTATTATGTTTAAGTATGTCCCTGTTATCCCAGATCTCTCCAAGACCTTTATCATGAAGGGGTGTTGGATTTTGTCAAAGGCTTTTTCAGCATCTAGTGAGATGATCATGTGATTTTTGCTTTTCAGCTTGTTTATATGGTGGATTACGTTGATGGATTTTCGTATGTTGAACCATCCCTGCATCCCTGGGATGAAACCTACTTGATCGTGGTGAATGATTGTTTTGATGTGTTCTTGGATCCGATTTGCCAGTATTTTATTGAGTATTTTTGCATCAATGTTCATGAGGGATATTGGTCTGAAGTTCTCTTTCTTGGTTGTATCTTTGTGTGGCTTGGCGATCAAGGTTATTGAAGCCTCATAGAAAGAGTTTGGCAAAGACCCTTCTGCTTCTATTGTGTGGAACACTTTGAGAAGAATTGGTATAAGCTGTTCTTTGAATTTGTGGTAGAATTCTGCACTGAGGCCATCTGGACCTGGACTTTTTTTGGTTGGGAGACTTTTGATGACAGCTTCTATTTCCATAGGTGTTATAGGTCTATTTAAATTGCTTATCTGTTCTTGATTTCGTTTTGGCAAATGATAGCTGTCCAGGAAGTCATCCATTTCCTTTAAATTTTCGAATTTTGTGGAGTACAGGTTTTCAATGTATGACCTAATGATTCTCTGGATTTCCTCAGAGTCTGTTGTTATGTCCCCCTTTTCATTTCTGATTTTGTTAATTTGCGTGTTCACTCTCTGCTAGAACTTTGAATCTTTAAAGAAAGAAATTAAAGAAGCCCTCAGAAAATGGAAAGATCTCCCATGCTCATGGATAGGTAGGATCAATGTAGTAAAAATGGCAATCCTGCCAAAAGCAATGTACAGATTCAATGCAATCCCCATTAAAATCCCAGCACAGTTCTTCACAGACCTTGAAAGAACAATAATCAATTTTGTATGGAAAAACAAAAGACCCAGGATAGCCAAAACAACCCTGTTCAACAAGGCAACATCCGGAGGCATCACCATCCCTGACCTCAAGCTCTATTATAGAGCTATAGTCCTGAAAACAGCTTGGTACTGGCACAAAAATAGACATGTAGACCAATGGAATCAAATTGAAAACCCGGGTATTAACCCTCACACGTACGAACATCTGATCTTTGACAAAGAAGCTAAAAATATACAATGGAATAAAGAAAGCATCTTCAACAAATGGTGCTGGCATAATTGGAGACTGGCATGCAGAAGAAAGCAGATCTATCCATGTCTATCGCCATGCACAAAACTTAAGTCCAAATGGATCAAAGACCTCAACATAAATCCAGCCACACTGAACCTCTTAGAAGACAAAGTGGGTGGTACCCTTGAACGAATTGGTACAGGAGACAGCTTCCTGAACATAACACCAGTAGCACAGGCAGTAAGTTCAACAATTAATAAATGGGACCTACTGAAACTGAGAAGCTTCTGTAAGGCAAAGGACACAGTCAGCAAGACAAAAAGGCAGCCCACAGAATGGGAAAAAATATTCACTAATCCCACATCTGACAGAGGGTTGATCTCCAAAATTTACAAAGAACTCAAGAAGCAAGTCTCCAAAACACCAAAGGACCCAATTAAAAAGTGGGCTGCAGAACTAAATAGAGAGTTTTCAATAGAGGAGTCTAAAATGGCTGAGAGGCACTTGAGAAAGTGCTCAACATCCTTAGCCATCCGGGAAATGCAAATCAAAACAACTCTCAGATACCATCTCACCCCTGTCAGAATGGCTAAAATCAAAAACACCAATGACAATTTATGCTGGAGAGGATGTGGTGAAAGGGGGACACTTCTCCATTGCTTGTGGGAGTGCCAACTGGTTCAGCCACTTTGGAAATCAGTGTGGAGATTCCTCAGAAAAATGGGAATAAACCTACCACAAGACTCAGCAACTCCACTCTTAGGCATATATCCAAAAGATGCCCATTCATACAACAAAGATGTCTGTTCCACTATGTTCATAGCAGCTTTATTTGTAATTGCCAGAACGTGGAAGCAACCTAGATGTCCCTCACCTGAAGAGTGGATAGAGAAAATGTGGTACATCTACACAATGGAGTACTATTCAGCAGAAAAAAATAATGGAATCATGAGATTCGCAGGCAAATGGATGACACTAGAAGAAACCATCCTGAGTGAGGTAACCCAGTCACAGAAAGAGAAACATGGAATGTACTCTCTCATATATGGATTTTAGACATAGATCTGGGGAGTGCCAGCCTACAATCCTATGGCCAGAGAGTCTGGGAAACAGAAACTTTATTTAGTGGCTGATCGAAGAAGAGGCAGACTCCCTTGGTTAAGTACTGAGCTGAACTCAAGAAAGCCAGTAACAGAGAGGGAGGACTGATGATCAAAGGGATTAAGACTGGGCTGGTTTAACCCCCAGAAACAGCTGACCAGACAAAGGTTAACTCTTGAATCACAGGCATTAGCCTGGGAAGCCAGCATGGGACTGATCAAGACCCCCCTGAATCTGGGTGTCAGTGAAGAGGCCTAGGGAATCTATTGAGCCTTGGGCAGCAGATCAGTACCCATCCCAAGTATACACACGGACTTTGGACTCCAATAGAACAATGTGAGTTGCACTCTCACCCAGAACTCTTGGAAAAGGGTCTAGGCCCTGCCCTATATGAAATGACACACTATGGACACCCCCATGGAGGGCCTCACCCTCCCTGGAGAAATGAGAGGATAACGGGGGGGAGGAGAGGGCACGGGAGGAAGGGAGGGAATGGGAGAGGGACCTGGAACTGACTTGTGAAGCAACCTTGATTCTTATCTAAATTTAAACTGGAAAACAAAATTTAAAAAAAAGGACAGAAAGGGTAGCTGCCTTCCTTGTGAAGGTGTATTTTGTGTGTGTGTATGTGTGTGTGTGTGTGTGTGTGTTGGCATGAATGTAACAAAAAAAAAGAAGACGCTGTTGAACCTCTGAGTGTGAGGCCAGACCGACCTGCAAATAGAGTACTAGGTAAGTCAAGAATGCACAGAAAATCTATGCTGAAAAGCTATGACAGCAAAAGAACAACAACAATAATAATAGAGATAATAATAATAATAATGGCAGGGATGCCTGGGATACTGCACTTTCCCATGCCTGATATAAAGCATTGGCACCTCATGCACACAGGGCTATTTGTGTACACTTACTCTTAATGTGTCTAGGTCACGTAAGTACAATTATAGAAACAAGCTGTTCTATGTCTATCCAACTATGACATTAAGTTCGCAATATCTGTATTAAAACACAGCATGGGATCACAATCCAGCTTAGGTACTGGATTTACTGGGAACAATATGACCTTGATATCTAATTACCTTTTGATGTTCACCTCACAGATCCTTCTGATGGTGTGTAACTATGTGTCCTTCAGAAAGCAGTTTTGGATAAGGAGTAACTGCAGCAGGACAAAATCTTCACTTTTGGGTGAGTGCTGTTTGAATAATTCTCAAGAATATGTGTGACTTGAATTTTCCCACCTTAGAAGAGGATTCAGTGTAAAACATTGTTGTTTGTAGTAACCAATTTAAACCACTTGGCAAACAGGAAACAAAAGCTGAAATGAAGTGATACAAAGTAACTTTCAGAAAGATTACTAAAAAGGCCCCATGCATTTCACAAAAAGCAACCAATTCCCAAGAATATTTCACGAACTTCTCAATGTTGTAAGTATTGGATTCCCTTTAAATATGAGATTCTTTAAATTCACATTTGTTTCCCCCAATATTTCCTCCAGGATAAACCAGTTTTTAGTGTCTGTAATGATGACTCAATTTTTTTGAGTATTGCCTTCTCCTCCTGTATAACTGGGTTGAATTTCTTGCGCCTAGATTGTAACTCCATTTGCAGAGGATTCTATTTCTGCCTCTGGTTTACATTAGCACCAGGAAAGTGTGCGCTATACAGACAGGCATTTAGGGAAACATTTGAACACTGAATTGTAAAATATGTTAATTTTTTCTGACAAAGTTTAGAGTATACACATAAATTTTTCATATTTTTATATAGCAACACATACGATTAAGAAAAAGTGTTCCCTTAATTAAAAAGTACGCTGCAGAACTAAATAGAGAGTTTTCAATAGATGAGTCTAAAATGGCTGAAAGGCACTTTAGAAAGTGCTCAACATACTTAGCCATCCGGGAAATGCAAATCAAAACAACTCTCAGATACCATCTCACTCCTGTCAGAATGGCTAACATCAAAAACACCAATGACAATTTATGCTGGAGAGGATGTGGTGAAAGGGGGACACTTCTCCATTGCTGGTGGGAGTGCCAACTGGTTCAGCCACTTTGGAAAGCAGTATGGAATTTCCTCAGAAAAATGGGAATAAACCTACCACAAGACCCAGCAACTCCACTCTTAGGCATATATCCAAAAGATGCCCATTCATACAACAAAGATGTCTGTTCCACTATGTTCATAGCAGCTTTATTTGTAATAGCCAGAACTTGGAAGCAACCTAGATGTCTCTCACCCGAAGAGTGGATAGAGAAAATGTGGTACATCTACACAATGGAGTACTATTCAGCAGAAAAAAATAATGGAATCATGAGATTCGCAGGCAAATGGATGACACTAGAAGAAACCATCCTGAGTGAGGTAACCCAGTCACAAAAAGAGAAACATGGCATGTACTCTCTCATATATGGATTTTAGACATAGATCTGGGGAGTGCCAGCCTACAATCCCATGGCCAGAGAGTCTGGGAAACAGAAACTACATTTAGTGGCTGGTTAAGTACTGAGCTGAACTCAAGAAAGCCAGTAACAGAGAGGGAAGACTGATGATCAAAGGGATTAAGACTGGGCTGGTTTAACCCCCAGAAACAGCTGACCAGACAAAGGTTAACTCTTGAATCCCAGGCATCAGCCTGGGAATCCAGCATGGGACTGATCAAGACCCCCTGAATCAGGGTGTCAGTGAGGAGGCCTAGGTAATCTATTGAGCCTTGGGCAGAAGATTAGTACCCATACCAATTATATACACGGACTTTGGACTCCCATAGAACAATGTGAGGTGCACTCTCACCCTGAACTCTTGGGGAAGGGTCTAGGCCCTGCCCTATATGAAATGACAGACTATAGACACCCCCATGGAGGGCCTCACCCTCCCTGGGGGAATGAGGGGATAACGGGGGGGGGATGTGGGGAGGGCATGGGAGGAGGGGAGGGAAAAGGAGAGGGACCTGGAACTGACTTGTGAAGCAACCTTGTTTCTTATCTAAAGTTAAAAAAAAGAATAAAAAATCATTATTGATAAAAAAGAATATTCTCCCTGGTCATACATTAGGTATCTTCATATTGTAAATGTTTGTACATAGTAGTTTTAATTCTCTGAGCTTACAGAATTTCTCTTAATTTGCAAAATTTACTACTTTGAGTATAAAATGTGATTTACTTTCCTTCCAGACTTCTGGGATGAAAACAAAAACATAAGCTACCATGTCCTACCGGCGTTAAGTGATTAATGAAAAATACTGTGATTGTGTACAATCAGTATTTCATATGTACCATACTTGGCATAAACATTTGCCCTTTGATGGACTCTTAATTTTCATGTATTTTACTATTGTAAACAATGTTGTATGAAAAACTAATGTCAAATTGAAATTATTATCCTTGCCAATACATCATCACAATGTATACCTATAAGATATACATAAACATTTGAAGAAAATTTGGATTTCATTTTACCCTTAGCCTTTCTGTGATATCTTGAGTATTAGTTATCCGTAATATTTACCTTTATTAAAAAATAAGTATGAGATCATTAGACAAGCAAAAAAAAAGAAAAAGTGTTCCCTTAATTGTAAAATTAAAATTATTGGTTAAGAAACCTAAGGACACCAACATATCCAGCCCCATGGAAGTTTTCCTTCTTACATGTGTTCAGAAACATTTTCTGACGATTCTTTGTTTAGACTGAAATTGATGTAGGATATGTAATTTTCTCTAATTTGACAGCTGCTGAATGTAGTCTATCTGAAGGCATTTAAGAGCTTTGTTACATTGTGTCAGCACAACATGGGAAATTTGAATTTATTTTGAGTCATATTGAGCCTTAGTTATTCTACTCGCTATCCATGGAGTTGAAAACACATTTTTATTTTCAGAAAATTGAGTTTTGTATGTTTTTGTGTTTAATATGTGTAATTCTTCAAAGAATGTTAATACTTCTTCATTTTATATAAAATGATAAAATGAAATATTCTCGCCACATGTGTCTAAAAAAACAATTACATACTTTTAATATCATATTAATGGCTTAGTTCTCATTAACTTCTGTTACATAAGCTACTATACATATTTGATATGCATATTAAATATATTAAAATGAATATATTCTCAATTTGATGTACATTATTATTTTATTTATAAATAATGTATTTATATATTTATGTATGCATTTATATGTATTACTTAATAAATAATTAGTACTTCATTTGTATCCCTCCTGTATTTGACTTTCTTAACTCTTTTTCCTACTTCCCAGCTAATTCCCCTTCCCATTATTCATCCTTTAA
>NW_024431446.1:0-5398 GCF_017639785.1 Mesocricetus auratus
TCAAAATTACAGACTGTTTCAAAGCTATAGTGTCTATGAAAACAATTATAAACTGTGACATCAAATAATGAACTGTGACCTACAATTATACACTTTGTTATAAATATACTGCAATATGATATCAAAATTATACACTGGGACATCAATATACTGTACTATGGCATCACATTTGTTGACTGTGACATCACTATGGTGCTCTATGAACAAAATACACACTGTGACATCATTATAGTGTAACATGACACCACAATTATACTCTGTGACATCACTCTTTTGTACTTTGACATCACAATTATACATTGTGTTATCAATATACGGCAGCATGACATCATAATTATTGTCACCGTTTATAATTGTTTTCATAGACACTATAGCTTTGAAACAGTCTGTAATTTTGATGTCATACTGCAGTTTATTGATAAGACAGTGTGTAATTGTAGTGTCATTTTGCACTATAATGGTGTCACAGTGTATAATTTTGTACATAGAGCACTATATTGATGTCACAGTCAATAATTGTGATGTCATACTGCAGGATATTGAAGACACAGTGTATAATTTTGATGTCATATTGCAGTATATTGATAACACAGTGTATAATTGTGGTGTCATATTGCACTATAATCATGTCAGAGTGTATAATTGTATTCATAAAGCACTATCTTGATGTCACAGTCATTAATTGTGATGTCATAGTGCAGTATATTGATGACACAGTGTATAACTGTGATGTCATAGTGCACTATAGTGATGTCACAGTGTATAATTGTGAGGTGATATTGCACTCTAGTGATGTCACAGTGTATAATTGTGTACATAGAGCATTATATTCATGTCACAGTCAATAATTGTGATGTCATAGCACAGGATTGAGATGTCACAATCAATAATTTTGATGTCATAATGCAGTCTATTGATGTCACAATGTATAATTGTAATGATGTCATATCGCACTATAGTGATGTCACAGTGTATAATTGTGTTCAGAGAACGTTAAAGTAATGTCACAGTCAACAAATGTGATGTCATAGTGCAGTATTGTGGTTTCACTGTGATTAATTGTTGGTCAAGTCCGTTATATTGATGTCACAGTGTATAATTTTGTTTATAGAGCACTATAGCTATGTCACAGTCATTAATTGTGATGCCATATTGCAGTATATTGATGACACAGTGTATAATTGTGATGTCATAGTGCACTATAGTGATGACACAGTATATAATTGTGAGTTGATACTGCACTACAGTGATGTCACAGTGTATAATTGTGTTCATAGAGCACAATAGTGATATCACAGTCAATAATTGTGATGTCATAGTACAGTATTCTGGTGTCACAGTCAATAATTGTAGGTCACAGTCCATTAAATCGATGTCACACTGTAAAATTGTGATGAGATTAATGTCACAACACATAATTTTGATGTCATGTTGCAGTATATTGATAACTCAGTGTATGATTGTGGTGTCAATTTGCACTATATTGATGTCACAGTGAATAATTGTGTTAATAAAGCACTATATTGATGTCACAGTCAATAATTGTGATGCCATAGTGCAGTATTTGATGTCACAATGTATAACTGTGATGTCAATCGCACTATTGTGATGTTACAGTATATAATTTTGAGGTGATAACGCACTATGGTGATGTCACAATGTATAATTGTGTTCAGAAAACGTAAAAGTAATGTCACAGTCAACAAATGTGATGTCATAGTGCAGTATTGTGGTTTCACTGTGATTAATTGTTGGTCAAGTCCGTTATATTAATATAACAAAGGGTATAATTGTGATGTCGCAGTGTATAATTGTGATGTCTTATTGCACTCATGTGATATCACAGTGTATAATTGTGTACATAGAGCACTGTAGTGATGTCACAGTCAATAATTGTGATGTCATAGTGCAGTATATTGATGTCACAGTCAACAATTGTAGGTCACTGTCCATTGTATTGATGTCACCGTGTATAATTGTGATGTCATATCGCACTATAGTGATGTCACAGTGTATAATTGTGTTCAGAGAGCACTATAGTGATGTCACAATCAATAATTGTGATGTCATAGCGCAGGATTGTGGTGTCAAAGTGAATAATTGTAGGTCCCAGTCCATTATATTCATGTCACAGTGTATAATTATGATGTCACAGTGCAAGCTAGTGATGTCACAGTTTATAACTGTGTTCATAGAGCACTATAGCTATGTCACAGTCAATAATTGTGATGTCATGCTGCAGTATATTGATAACACAATGTATAATTGTGATATCAAAGTGCAAGATAGTAATGTCACAGTGTAAAATGGTGGTGTCATATTGCACTATAATGATGTCACATTGTATAATTTTGTACATAGAGCACTATAGTGATGTCACAGTCAATATTTTGATGTTATAGGGCAGGATATTGATGTCACAGTGTATAAATGTGATGTCATATTGCAGTATATTGATAACACAATGTATGATTGTGGTGTCATGTTGCACTATAAAGATGTCACAGTGTATAATTGTGTTCATAGAGCACTATCGTGATGTCACAGTCAATAATTGTGATGTCATACAACAGTATAACAGTATTGTCGTGTCACATTCAATAATTGTAGGTCACAGTCCATTATATAGATGTCACAATTTATAATTGTCATGTCACAGTGCAAGCTAATGATGTCACAGTGTATAATTGTGATGACATATCGCACTATAGTGATGTCACAGAGTATAATTTTTTTAATAGAGCACTATAGTGATGTCACCGTCAACAAATATGATGGCATACTGCAATATTGTGAAGTTACAGTAAATAATTTGTCACAATCCATTATAGTGATGTCACAGTGTATAACTGTGATGTCATATCGCACTATAGTGATGCCACAGTGTATAATTGTGTTCAGAGAGCACTATAGTGATGTCACAGTCAAAAATTGTGATGTCATAGTGCAATATTGTGGTGTCAGAGTGACTAATTGTAGGTCACAGTCCATTATATTCATGTCACAGTGTATAATTTTGATGTCACAATGCAAGCTAGTGATGTCACAGTCTAAAACTGTGTTCATAGAGCACAATAGCTATGTCACAGTCAATAATTGTGATGGCATAGTGCAGTATATTGATAGCACAAGGTATAATTGTGATGTCAAAGTGCAAGATAGTGATGTCACAGTGTATAATTGTGTTCAGAGAGCACTATAGTGATGTTACAATAAATAAATGTGATGTAATCATGCAGGATATTGATAACAGTGTATAATTGTGATGTCATAGTGCAGTATAGTGATGTCAAAATGTATAATTGTGATTTCATATCACACTACTGTAGTTTCACAAAGTATAATTGTATTCATAGAGAACTTTATTGATGCACAGTCAATTAATGTGATGTCATAGAACAGTATTGTCATGTCAGAGTCAATAATTGTAGGTCACAGTCCATTTTATTGATGTCAGAGTTTATACTTCTGAGGTCATATCTCACTATAGAGATGTTACAGTGTATAATTGTGTTCAGAGAGCACTATAGCTATGTCACAGCCAATAATTGTCATGCCATAGTGCAGTATGTTGATAACACAATGTATAATTGTGATGTTCAAATTCCAACATAATGATGTCTCAGTGTATAATAGTGATGTCATATTACACTCTAATGATGTCTCAGTGTATAATTGTGTTCACAAAACACTACACTGATAATACAGTCAAGAATTGTGATGTCATAGTGCAATAGAGTGATTTCACAATGGTTAATTGTGAGGTGATATTGCACTCTAACTATGTCACAGTGTAAAATTGTGTTCATAGAGCACTATAGAGAGGTCATAGTCAATAATTGTGATTTCATAGTGAAATATTGTGATGTCACAGTCAATAAGTGTGAAGTCATTGTGCAGTATACTGATAACACAGTGTATAATTGTGATGTCACAGTGCAAAACAGTGATGTTGCAGTGTATAATTGTGATGTCATATTGCATTATAGTCATGTCACAAAGTATAATTGTGTTCAAGGAGAAATATATTGATGTCACAGTCAATAATTGTGATGTCATAGTACAGTATTGTGATGTCACACTCAATAATTGTAGGTCACAATCCACTATGTTGATGTCACATTTTATAATTGCGATGTCATATTGCATTATAGTGATGTCACAGTGTATATTAGTGTTCAGAGAGCATTACAGTGATGTCACAGTCAATAATTGTGATGTTCTAGTGCAGTATTGTTGTGTCACAGTGAATAATTGTAGGTCACAGTCCATTATATTCATGTCAAAGTGTATGATTTTGATGTCAAAGTGCAAGCTAGTGATGTCACAGTTTATAACTGTGTTCATAGAGCACTATAGCTACGTCATAGTCAAAAATTGTGATGTCATAGTGCAGTATATTGATAACACAATGTATAATTGTGATTTCAAAGTGCAAGGTAGTGATGTCACAGTGTATAATTGTGATGTCATAGTGCACTCTAGTGATGTCACAGTGTATAATTGAGAAGAGATATTGCACTATAGTGATGTCACAATGTATAATTTTTTTCATAGAGCACTATAGTGATGCCACAGTCAATAACTTTTAAGTCATAGTGCAGTATATTGATAACACAGTGTATAATTGTGATGTCAAATTGCAAGATAGTCATGGCGCAGTGTATAATTGTGGTGTCATATTGCACTATAGTGATGTCACAGTGTATAATTGTGTTCATAGAACACTACAGTAATGTCACAGTAAATAATTATGATGTCATAGTGCAGTATTGTGATGTCACAGTCAATACTTGTGATGTCACAGTGCAAGCTACTGATGTCACAGTGTATAATTGTGTTTCATAGTGCAGAATAAGGATGTCACTATGTATTGTGGTGTTGTCATATTGAACTATTGTGTATAATTGTCATGTCATAGTGCAGCATAGTGATGATATAGTGAATAATTGTGATGTCATATTGCCCAATAGTGATGTCATGATGTATAATTGTGATGTCATAGTGCAGTATAGTGATGTCAAAGTGTATAATTTTTTTCACAGTGCACTATAGTGATGTCACAGTGTATAATTTTGATGTCATTGTACACTATTGTGATGTCACAGTGTATAATTGTGATGTCATAGTGCAGGTTATTGATGTCACAGTGTATAATTTTGATGTCATATAGCAGTATATTGATAACACTGTGAATAATTGTGATATTATATTGCACAATAAAGATGTCACAGTGTATAATTGTGATCATAAATCACTAATTGATGTCAAAGTCAATAATTGTGATGTCACAGTTCAGCATCTTGATTTCACAGTGTATACTTGTGATGTCATAGTGCACAATAGTGATGTCACAGTGTATACTTGTGAGGTGATATTGCACTATAGTGGTGTCACA
>NW_024431447.1:0-1093 GCF_017639785.1 Mesocricetus auratus
GCAGCATCAGGGTACCAGTCAATAATCTTAGCGGGGGAAGCACTTGGATGAATCCAAACTAATGGTCCGTGTTGCCACAGGACTGCAGTTGGCAATTGAGCTGACTTAAAAACCGTGGGAAGACACCCCTAATTGATTTAAGTTACTAAATAATGTGATGAGGTGGCATGATTTACCCCTGGGGAGGTGACCATAGACCTCATAATTTATTTATCTGATAAAATAATGAGATGACATCATATAATTCCACCCTGGGGAGATGCCCAACGACCCCATAAATGAATTAAGTGAATAAATTATAAGATGACATGGCATAAATCATCCTTGCAGACATGCCCATAGACTACTTAATTGATTTAAGTGATCAAATAATGACATGAAGTCACATAATTCATTACCGGGAAGATGCCCATAGAACTCATCATTGATATAAGTAACAAAATAATGAGATGATGTTGCATTATTCACCCCTGGGGATTCACCCAAAGACCTCATGTTGGGGAAGTCCTGTGTATATGTCAATAAAGCAGTTAGCCAATAGGGAAGCAAGATAGGTGGGACTAGGATTCCAGGAGGACTCTGGGTAGGAGAAACACAGAAAGTCAAGATGTAACTGCAATAGGATTGTTTATTCTCTATTCCACTTTACCCACGGGATAGACCAAGGTTTGCCTTCACTATCCCTTCTCTTAATCATATGGAACCAGACAAGAGATTTCAGTGGAAGGTACTGCCGCAAGGCATGGCCAATAGCCTAACGATATGTCAGCTGTATGTGCAAGAGGCTTTGAAGCCAATTAGGAAGCAATTTACATCTTTAATCATGATCCATTATATGGACGATATTCTTATTTGTCACAAAGTGTTAGATGTTTTACAAAATGCTTTTCCCATGCTGGTGGCTGAATTAAAACAGTGGGGATTAGAGATTGCCTCAGAAAAGGTTCAAATTACAGATACAGGCCTCTTTTTGGGCTCAATGATTACTCCCAAAAATATAGTTCCTCAGAAAATAGAAATTCACAAAGACCACTTACAAACATTAAATGATTTTCAGAAACTTCTGGGAGATATAAATTGGTTGAGGACCTTT
>NW_024431448.1:0-2066 GCF_017639785.1 Mesocricetus auratus
AACATAGTGGAACAGGCATCTTTGTTGTATGAATGGGCATCTTTTGGATATATGCCTAAGAGTGGAGTTGCTGGGTCTTGTGGTAGGTTTATTCCCATTTTTCTGAGGAATCTCCATACTGCTTTCCAATGTGGCTGAACCAGTTGGCACTCCCACACGCAATGGAGGAGTGTCCCCCTTTCACCACATCCTCTCCAGCATAAATTGTCATTGGTGTTTTTGATTTTAGCCATTCTGAGAGGAGTGAGATGGTATCTGAGAGTTGTTTTGATTTGCATTTCCCGGATGGCTAAGGATGTTGAGCACTTTCTCAAGTGCCTCTCAGCCATTTTAAACTCCTCTATTGAAAACTCTCTATTTAGTTCTGCAGCCCACTTTTTAATACGGTCCTTTGGTGTTTTGGAGACTTGCTTCTTGAGTTCTTTGTATATTTTGGAGATCAACCCTCTGTCAGATGTGGGATTAGTGAATATTTTTTCCCATTCTGTGGGCTGCCTTTTTGTCTTGCTGACTGTGTTCTTTGCCTTACAGAAGTTTCTCAGTTTCAGTAGGTCCCATTTATTAATTGTTGATCTCACTGTCTGTGCTACTGGTGTTATGTTCAGGAAGCTGTCTCCTGTACCAATTCGTTCAAGGGTACCACTCACTTTCTCTTCTAAGAGGTTCAGTGTGGCTGGATTTATGTTGAGGTCTTTGATCCATTTGGACTTAAGTTTTGTGCATGGCGATAAACATGGATCGATCTGCATTCTTCTACATGTCAGTCTCCAATTATGCCAGCACCATTTGTTGAAGATGCTTTCTTTATTCCATTGTATATTTTTAGCTTCTTTGTCAAAGATCAGATGTTCGTACGTGTGTGGGTTAATACCCGGATTTTCAATTCGATTCCATTGGTCTACCTGTCTATTTTTGTGCCAATACCAAGCTGTTTTCAGTACTATAGCTTTATAATAGAGCTTGAGGTCAGGGATGGTGATGCCTCCGAACGTTGCCTTGTTGAACAGGGTTGTTTTGGCTATCCTGGGTCTTTTGTTATTTCATACAAAATTGATTATTGTTCTTTCAAGGTCTGTGAAGAATTGTGCTGGGATTTTAATGGGGATTGCATTGAATCTGTAAATTGCTTTTGGCAGGATTGCCATTTTTACTACATTGATGCTACCTATCCAAGATCATGGGAGATCTTTCCATTTTCTGAGGGCTTCTTTAATTTCTTTCTTTAAAGATTCAAATTCTTACAATACAGGTCTTTCACTTGTTTGGTTAGCGTTACCCCAAGGTATTTTATGTTGTTCGTGGCAATTGTAAAGGGTGATGTTTCTCTGATTTCTCTTTCAGCCCTTTTATCATGTGTATATAGTAGGGCTACTGATTTTCTTGAGTTGATCTTGTAGCCTGCCACTTTGCTGAAGGTGTTAATCAGCTGTAAGAGTTCCCTGGTAGAGTTCTTTGGGTCCTTGATGTAAACTATCATATCGTCTGCAAACAGTGAAAGTTTGACCTCTTCCTTCCCAATTTGTATCCCCTTGATCCCCCTTTGTTGTCATATGGCAATAGCTTGAACATCAAGTACCATGTTGAAAAGGTATGGAGGGAGTGGACAGCCTTGTTTTGTTCCTGATTTTAGAGGAATTGCGTTGAGTGTCTGTACATTTAGTTTGATGTTGGCTGTTGGTTTACTGTATATAGCTTTTATTAATTTTAAGTATGTCCCTGTTATCCCAGATCTCTCCAAGACCTTTATAATGAAGGGGTGTTGGATTTTGTCAAAGGCTTTTTCAGCATCTAGTGAGATGATAATGTGATTTTTGTTTTTCACCTTGTTTATATGGTGGATTACGTTGATGGATTTTCGTATGTTGAACCATCCCTGCATCCCTGAGATGAAAAATACTTGATCGTGGTGAATGATTGTTTTGATGTGTTCTTGGATCCGATTTGCCAGTATTTTATTGAGTATTTTTGCATCAATGTTCATGAGGGATATTGGTCTCCAGTTCTCTTTCTTAGTTGTATCTTTGTGTGGCTTGGGGATCAAGGTTATTGAGGCCTCATAGAAAGAG
>NW_024431449.1:0-732 GCF_017639785.1 Mesocricetus auratus
AAAAAGTTATTTAAAAAGCAAGTGTCAGCTGATCACATTCTCAAGTGTCTCTCAACAATTTTAGACCCTCTAACAAGATATGTCTGCATGCCCTCTTCGGGCCTGCAGACATATATGCAGACAACACTTTATAATAAATAAATGATTAAATAAATAAATGAATAAATTTAAAAAAGAATTCTCTATTTAGTTCTGTTCACCACTTTTTAATTGGATCCTTTCGTGTTTGGAAGATTTTTTTTTAATTTTTGTAAATATTGGAGATCAGTCCTCTGTCAGATGTGTGGTTAGTGAATATCTTTTCACAATTTGTGAGTTGCTTTTTTGTCTTGTTGACTGTGTCCTTTGTCTTACAGAAGCTTCTCAGTTTCAGGAGGTCCCATTTATTAATTGTTGGTCTCGGTCTGTGCTACAGGAGTTATGTTCAGGAAGCAGTCTCCTGTACCAATTCATTGAAAGGTACCTCCCACTTCCACTTCTCAGAGTTTCAGTGTGACTGGATTTATGTGGAGGTCTTTGATCCAGTTGGATTTATTTTTTGTGCATGGAAATATACATGGATCTATCTGAATTATTCCTCATGTCTGTATCCATTTGAGACAGCACCATTTGTTGAATGTGGTTTCTTTTTTTAATTGTATAATTTTAGCTTTTTTGTCAAAGATCAGGTGTTCATACATGTATGGATTAGTGTCAGGTCGTTCATTTCAGTTCCATGGGTGTATCTGTCTA
>NW_024431450.1:0-1687 GCF_017639785.1 Mesocricetus auratus
ACACAGTATTGTATCATTAGTTTTCAATAAGTTAGACGTGTAGATTCTCACTCAGCGATGTATCGTTACTTTTCAAGAAATTTCAATGTAGTTTCTCACACAGTGTTGTATCGATAGTTTCCAAGAAGTTACATGTGTAGATTCTCACACAGAGTTGCATAGTTAATATTCAATAAGTTATGCCTATAGATTCTCAGACAGTGTTTTTATTGTTAATTTTCAAGACGTTACACATGTATATTATCACACAGTGTTGAGTCGTTTATTTTCAAGAAGTTACACATATAGTTTCAAACACAGGGTTATATCATGACTTTTCAATAAGATACAAGTGTAGTTTCTCACACAGTGTTGTATCGTTAATTTTCAATAAGTTACACGAGTAGATTCTCAGACAGTTTTGTATCGTTAGTTTTCAAGAAGTTATGCATTCAGTTCAGAACTCAGTATTGTATCATTAGTTTTCAAGTAGTTGCACATGTAGTTTCTCTCACAGTGCTGTTTCATTAGTTTTCAATAAATTACACGTGTAGATTCTTACACAGTGTTGTATCGTTAATTTTCAATGAGTTACCCGTGTAGATTCTCATACAGTTATGTATCGTTAGTTTGCCAGAATTTACTAATGTAGTTCTTACAGAGATATTTCATTACTTTTAAAGAAGATATGCATTCAGATTATAACCAAGAGTTGTACCTTTAGTTTTCAAAAAGTTATGCATTCAGTTTATAACTCAATGATGTATCATTAGATTTCAAGAAGTTACATATATAATTTCTCAAACAGTGCTGTATCGTTAGTATTTAAGAAAATATGCATATATATACTCACACAATATTGTCTCATTTGTTTTCAAGATGTAGATTCTTATCACAGTGTTCTTTCATTAGTTTTCAAGACCAAACATATATAGATTGTCACACAGTGCTATATCCTTAGTTTTATAAAATTTATGATTACAGATTCTCACACAATGCTGCATCGTTTGTTTTCAAGAGGTTACTCACCTAGTTTCCCACAAAGTGTTGTATCCTTTTTTTTCAATACCTTACACGTACAGATGTGCAGGCAACTTTGTATCGTTAGCTTTCAAGAAGTTATGCATGTAGTTTCTCACACTGTGTTGTATCATTAGTTTACAACATGTTACACATGTAGTTTCTCACACACTGATGTAACGTTAGTTTTCAAGAAGTTACACGTGTAGAATCTCAGACAGTGTTGATACCTTTATTTTCAAGAATATACACATGTAGATTCAAATACAGTGTTGTATCCTTACTTTTCTATAAGATACGCGTGTAGTTTCTCACACAGTTGTTAGTTTTCAATAAGTTACATGTGTAGATTCTCAGACAATGTTTTTCGTTAACTTTCAATTAGATACACATGTAGATTCGCACACAGTGTTGTATTGTTAATTTTCAATAAGTTACACTAGTAAATTCTCAGACAGTGTTGTATGGAAAATTTACAAGAAGTTACGCTTATAGATTCTCACACAGTGTCGTAATATTAGGTTATTGTAATATTAGGTTATTCTCACACAGTGTTGTAACATTTCTTTTCAATTAGATACACTTGTAGATTCTCAGACAGGGTTGTTAAGTTAATTTTCAATTAGTTTTACATGTAGTTTCTCACACAGTGTTGTATCATTATTTTTCAAGAAGTTACCCATGTAGA
>NW_024431451.1:0-717 GCF_017639785.1 Mesocricetus auratus
AGCCCCAAACAGTTATAGTGGGAGATTTCAACACACCACTCTCACCACTAGAAAGGAATACCAGACAGAAACTCAACAAGAAGCAAAGGGTCTAATAGAAGTAATGACCCAACTGGGATTAACAGACATTTATAGAACATTTCATCCACATAAAAAAGAATATACCTTCTTCTCAGCAACACATGGAACATTGTCAAAAATCGAACACATACTTGGCAACATATCAAACCTTAGCAGCTACAAAAAATTGGAATAACTCCATGCATTTTATCAGACCACCATGCTTTAAAATTATAATTCAGCAACAACACAAATTGCAGAAAACCTACAAACTCATGGAAATTGAATAATGCTCAACTGCATCATCCCTGGGTCAAAGAGGAAATAAAAAGAGAAATTAAAGACTTCCTCGAATTCAATGAGAATAAAGACACAACATACCCAAACCTATGGGACACTTTGAAAGCAGTGCTACAGGGGAAGTTCATAGCACTAAGTGCCCACATGTAGAAACTGGAGAACCGTTATACTAGAGAATTAGCAGCACAGCTGAAAGCTCTAGAACACAAAGAAGCAAACTCCCCCTGGAGGAATAGACGCCAGGAAATAATCAAATTAAGGGCTGAAATCAATAAGGTAGAAACTAGGAAAACAATACAAAGAATCAATGCAACTAAGAGTTGGTTCTTTGAGAAACACATCAAAACAATCATTCAT
>NW_024431452.1:0-5482 GCF_017639785.1 Mesocricetus auratus
GACATAAAGCAGAGGATAGTCAGCCTACACTTTACAACTTCACAGAGTACAAAAAACATGAATGGCCCTAATAGGTAATTGCAAGTATTATCCCATCCCCCACAAATGGAAACAGACAAGTTGTCCTTTGTGTATTTGGAACACCGGTGAAGGAAGAGTAAATTGTTAGAATGCAGAAGGTAGAAGGAGAGCTCGAGGGTCTGGGACATGAAGTTGGGGGAGGCCATAGGGGAACTGAACAAGGAAAGGGTATGATGTAGAGAGCATTTGTTGGGTTTGCCGGAAATCTGGCTCTAAGGAAATTCCCAGGAATACACAAGCATGAGCCATGCTTAAACTCTGACCCACATTGGAGAGGGCACCTTAGCGCCACTTGCCGTTGAATCAGGTTGATGACTACCTTAGGTGTCATCATATAACTTTCATCCATTAACCCAAAAAGGAAGGTGAAGAGATCCACAGCTAAGCACTGTCCCAACTAGTTGACTACAGTCTTGCAGCAGGGGGTGTGATAATATGAGCAAAGTGGACAGGTCCCTGTGTCAGAAACAGCTGAGCAAAGCAAGAATCAAGTGGGAGGTCCCCGAGTCTGGACTGACACCTCGCAAATCTACATAAAAATGAGCTAGTTCTTGGAATGTGTATGACCACTGTGTGGTTTGGGCAGTTGTTGGGTCCACCACATGGGGAACAAGGATTTATCCCTACTGCATGAAATGTCTCTTGGGAGCCCATTCCCTGTGGAGACATACCTTGCTCACTTACATACATGGGGGAGAGTCTTTGGTCTGCTTCCAGTGGTGTCACAGATTTTGTTGATTAACCATGTCTGAACTTCCCTTTCTGAGGGGTGGATTGGGGGTTGGGTGGGTAGAATGTGTGCATTGTTGGGGGATAGAGAGTGACCCGGGTCGGTATGTAAAATACCTTTATTTTAAACTTCTACAAATGATAGAATGAACACAGTTTAGAGAAAGATACCAATCAAACAAAATATAAGGTATTGACAGACAGAGTCTACTCAGTCCCCATGAATGAATGAGTAGAATTTAGGATCTTCATGTAACACAAGAAGCAAACTACACTTCTCATGATTGCTCTTGTTCCCAGATCTGACTTTATCTGGAATAAACTCACATCCAAACATAGAGAGCACTGCTACAGTTGTGGTATGTAGATCCAACTCCAACCGGAACCTTGGAGTTACAGGTACAAATAGATTTAATCCTGATCTGGAGGCCAGAAAACAAACAGACCCTTAATGCGGAACTTGATCCATAAACAGGCCCCACCCTCTGCTATGAGACTACAAAGGGGCATGGAGAGAGGAAGAAATTCCTCTTTGCCAGCTAGCCCTTGCTTTGCAGCAAGTCCCTCCCTTCACTGGCAATAGCGACTACTTCCCTGACTTCCAAAATATACTGAAGAGCAGTGGAGACATCCCACTTTCTGGACTGAGTATGTACTGAGGTCTTGCACTTTCTCTGCACAGCTAGATATTGTGAGGCTATCAGGCCTACAGCCCTAAGTCATTATAAGGAAATCCCTTTCTTCATATGGTCTGAATTTCTTTCTATCTTTTCTGTTTCTCTAAGGAACCCTGGTACAACCTTTTTTTTTGATGCAAGGGCATATCCACGAGTTGAATAAAATTGTCAAAAGTAGTTACCTGTTGACCGCAGATTCAATCTAGAAAAGGAAACAGTATTGTGGTGAGATTGCAGCTATCCCTAGAAGCTCAGTCTGTCTTCTTTGAATCTATCATTGAAATCTGGAGAGAAAATTTCAGAGACACCCAATCTCTAGCCCCAAAGAGTTGGGGATACAGAGAAAAGCAGAAAACACAATTCTAAAAATGTGTCTGTGGTGATACATAATTTACCATTTCTCAAGTCCCTGGAGATCAAAAGAGCAAAGCAACCATACTGCTTATCCAGTGAAGCCAGGCAGACTCGATTCCTCTGAGGACTTGCGTGAAAAGGCAGGTGGATAACTGTGTGTTCGATCTGTGTGTTCAAGTCTACACATGTACACACTAGATTGAACCAGCCTAAAAGAGTAACAGAGATCATACCCTTGATCCCAGCAATAGAGTGGTATAAATGATAGGAGCGGTGACTTTCAGTATTCAGGCTCAAGATAAACTCCAGGTAGGCTGAGGAGAGGTAGCAGTGTGATGCTTGGTGAGAGCATGTGGAGTCTGAGGAAGAGGCAAGAGCTAGTGGCTTGACTGCTTTGCTTGCCTGATGTTCAGATTGATGCTTGAGCCCCAATCAGTCTCTGGTCTTTTATTTTTGTGTAACAGATATCTATCATTGTGACCTCCAGGTTGAAGAATAAAAGGCCCTAACTTTTGATTTTGGAATCAGGTTAACTGTCAAACTGGCACAAGCAGATATGTCAGGGGACCTGGCAGCTGAGAGCTGGAGCTTCACAGAAGCCAGTTTCCAGAAATTCACCATCAGCAACTTTTGTTCTATCCAGCGGGAAATAAGGGAATCCATTGAAAGCCCAACCTTCCCCTCAGGAGCCAGGGACAAAAACAGACGGACTTTGAAAATACACTCAAATGGGATGGATGAAGAAAGCGAGGGCTACTTGTCAGTTTACCTAACGTTGCTCAGCTGCCCAAGGAGACCAGTGTGGACAAAGTTCCAGTTTTGGATCAATGATTCCGAAGGAGAGGTAACAAAAGGCATGAAGCACCCAAGATTCTTCAGGTTCCTAGAAAATCAACAGTGGAGTTTCAGAAAGTTCATCCTTCGAGATTTCTTCTTGGCCCAGGAGCCTTGGCTTCTCGAAGACAATGAACTCAGCCTAAGATGCAAGGTGACTGTAGTCCAAGATTCCTTTGGCTTCTCTAATGAGACCATGACACCAGGGATCCAGGTTCCAAGGTGCACTCTGTCAGATGAGCTAGGAGAGCTGTGGGAGAATTCCTTCTTCACAGACTGCTTCCTGATGGTAGCTGGCCAGGAATTCCATGACCACAAGGCCATCTTAGCAGCCTGCTCTCCAGTTTTCAGAACCATGTTTGAACATGACATGGAGGATAGCAGAAGAAACCGCACTGAGATCCAGGATCTGGAACCTCAAGGCTTCAGGGCAATGATGGGCTTCATTTACAACGGGAAGGCCCCGGATCTCCACAGCATGGCAGATGTTCTGCTTGCAGCTGCCGACAAATATGGCCTGGAGCATTTGAGGGTCATGTTTAAGGACGCCCTCTGCAAGGACCTCTCCGTGGAGACTGCTGCCCACACTCTCGTCCTGGCTGACCTCCAAAGTACAGGGCAGCTGAAAACCCAGGCACTGGATTTCATTACATCTCATGCTTCTGAAGTCTCTGAGATTTCATGCTGGAAGAAAATGGTGGGCTCATATCCCCACTTGCTGGCTGAAGCATACAGCTCCCTGGCTTCTGCCCGTTGCTCTTTACTGGAGCCTCCTCCCAAATGCCTCCAGCAATCTTAGGATCCTCTCAGCTCTGACCTACAGGTGTAATCCATAAGCGGCAGCCAGAATTGTTTCCAAGGACACCTGGGTAGACTGTGTTACACTGTAGCATTTTCAGAGAACCTGTGGAAAGACAGAATATGGGCTCAGGCCTTTAATACCGCTGGAAATGAGTTGAATGACAGTTTTGGGTAGGGAGAGCACTGCATTCTGCTATTCTCTACCCAGATGCTGTACTGGTTTGCTTTCACTACATTGAGTCTTATACTGGGAAATCAGTGGGGTTGTTAGCCCCAAGCACATCCCAAAAGGGTTTCTTTGGAGGAACCTGTCTGGATAAGACTGAGCAGAACATACGATCAAGGATTTTGACCAAAGCAGAAAACAAACATGATGTGTGCTTACAAGGGACGAGGAAGAAGAAGGAAGACAGTTTTTCTCTCCAGAACCAGAGTGTGGTGACTGGACTGTTGACTCTGTTGGCTGAAGCAGCTGATGCTCCTGCAGAGGACCAATTCCATGAGTTCAGCTGTTAGCATATGAGGGAGACTTCTCAAATTCCTTAACTGTAGATCCAGAGGAATGAAGTCCTCCTCTTGTCTCTCTGGTGTATCCATTTCAGTAAACCAAACACTATAAAATGAATAAAAAATTTGACAACCATTTTGTGGATTCTTTGGTGTTTCTGTATAAAGAGGCCTGTATTAGTTCATCCAGTACTGCTCAGGTTGTGTGAATTTGGTTAGCATCCTTAAGGCTGCACCATTCACACAAAGCTTCACTACTCTTTCTTGGCACCAGAATTTGTCAGAGTAGATGCCAAAGGTGAGGAAGACAACTGCATCTGGCAGAGTCTTTTCATAGTCTAGTCTTTGCTAAAGACTTTATGGGTGTTCAAGAAGGAGAAGGACATTGATTTATTGAGAATCCATACTTTACCCACCTGAAATATGGGTCCGTTTTTAGATATTTGTAAAATAATTCTTCCATCCCCACCACTTTTGTTTTTGTTTTTGTTTTACGAGACAGGGTTTCTCTGTTTTGGAGGCTGTCGGTCCAGCCTGGCCTCGAACTCACAGAGATCTGCCTGCCTCTGCCTCCCGAGTGCTGGGATTAAAGGCGTGCGCTACCAATGCCCGGCTCATTCCCACCACTTTTAAAATGAATTCTCTCAGGGAGACAGTCTCAAAGGCTGGGACTTTGATACCCCTAACTTGTTCTCCTCTGCCTGATTCTTTCGGTTCTCCTTTGACAGCTCTTTCCAAATTAAACTGGAGTCATAGATTAAGTTGTTAATGCCAATCAAGCTCCCTGGTGATTTAGATACCAAAGTTTGAAGACAGCATTTCCATTTTTGTGTGTTGTAGCCGGTCTACAGTCAAATCTTACCCAGTCTGTAGAAAGAATTGCTTTTCTTTTGTTATATTTATAGCTTGCATGGGATACTGAAATTATTATTTCTAACACTTCTAGTTATACCAAAATCAGGAAATCAGATAGTTTGTTTCTTAAAAAGGGGAAAAAGAAATTATAACATTATTGCTTTGTGATAGAAAATTCCCAACTGAGATTGACTGAGACTCTCAACATGATGGATCTTGCATATTAGACTGCTCCAACAAAGGACATGAGCCCCTCTTCCTAGAGGAAAGAACTTCCAGGCATTCATTTAGAAATTTAGGAAGGAACTCTCTCATCTACATCTCTCTGTGTGTCCATCAACGTGTATGTCTATAAGTCTCTGTCTGTCTGTCTGTCTGTCTCTTTTATCTCTTGTTCTGTGTCTCTTTCTGTGTGTCACTGTGATACTCTTTTCTATGTATCTCTCTCAGTGACACACAGAGTGCCTGTATTTCTGTCTGTGTGTCAGCCTGACCATTTTTCTTTCAGTTTCTCTAGCTCTGTCGCAGAGCATCTCTCTTTCAATTGATTTATTTACCTCCACGAACACTGTGTTTGTCTGTTTAGAATGAAGATAACTGTATGCATGTCTGTCCCCTTGTCCCAGTCTCATCTCTCCATTAAT
>NW_024431453.1:0-11700 GCF_017639785.1 Mesocricetus auratus
GTGAAAGACCCCAACTGCAAGAAACATCTGTCTAAAAAAGTAACCATGAGTTCAGATTCAGGCTAAGGGCCCTGGCGCCAGAGTGATTACCAAACAGGATATCTGTAGTTGGCCACCTGGTGCTGAGGGAGTTCGGACTCAGGTCAGGGGCCCTGGCGCCAGGGTAATTACCAAACAGGATATCTATGGTTGGCCACCTGGTGATGAGGGCGGGTAGCTCCGAGAATGTCCCGACCACTGTGTATCCTAGATTGAGCCTAGTCAGCCTTATCTGACTTCCTTGTACCCGAGTCGGCTGTTCTAAAGCTCAACCCTTGCCTCGTTTAAACTAACCAATAGGGACTCTGTAACCGTGCACCTCGCTTCTGTACCACGCTTGTTGCTAAAAAAGGGCCCCGTTTTCTTGCTCGGCGCGCTTGGTTCCCAAGAGACCAAGACGCCCGGGTACCCGTGTGTGAGCAATAAAGCCTCTTGTAGTTTGCATCCAATCCGTGGTCTCGGCTGATCCTTGGGAAGGGTCTCCCTGAAGAGAAAGCACTCCTCTGGGGTCTTTCATTTGGGGGCTCATCCGGGATTAGAGACCCCCACCCAGGGACCACCGACCCACAGTTGGGAGGTAAGCCTTGTGTGGATCCACTGTATGTCTGTTGTTGTTCTACGTTGTGTTTGTGCCCGCGTCTGTAGTACTCAGCTGTGTACATCGGTTGCTGGTGCGCCGAGGAGGAACCGACGGGTTCAGAACTCCCGGCCGCGGCGCTGGGAGACGTCCCAGGGGATACTGCGCCGTGACAGATTCCACGACTGACATCGCAGGTTTATGTTTGGGCAGTTTCCTGCCCTGTTCGGGACCTCCCCTCAGGGAGAAGGATTTTTTGTCCTGCTCTGGGAAGGCGAGAGGAGGGCCCCTCTCCCTTCAGAAAGATCACTTTCGGTTTTTCGCCGAAGCAGCGCTGCAAAAATTTGTTGTCTGTCTCTGTGTTTTCTATTCGTGGTAGGAGTTTGTGTTGTTCTTAGTTTAGAAAAAATGGGACAGTCGGTTACCACCCCTCTTTCTCTAACCTTGGATCATTGGAAGAAAGTACAGGAATACGCACATAATCAATCGGCCGATGTGCATAAGAGAAAATGGGTCACCTTCTGCGCCTCCGAATGGCCCACCCTTGATGTCGGATGGCCACGA
This sequence comes from Mesocricetus auratus, assembly GCF_017639785.1. Taxonomy (NCBI): domain Eukaryota; kingdom Metazoa; phylum Chordata; class Mammalia; order Rodentia; family Cricetidae; genus Mesocricetus; species Mesocricetus auratus. The sequence continues at coordinate 1,181 of NW_024431453.1, forward strand.
GATGGTACCTTCAGTCCTAACATTATTAGTCTTGTAAAAGGAAAAATCATGGATCCTGGACCACACGGACACCCTGACCAGGTGGATTACATCATCACCTGGGAGGCTTTAGTCCAGAAACCACCCGCATGGGTCAAGCCATTCCTCCCCGGAATGACCCCCCTTTCCTCCTCCCACTCCCGACCCCCTAAACCTTCCGCACCTTCTCTTCCCCCTCCCTTAAACCCACTCCCGACCCCTGCCGCTTCCCGCTCCAATCTGTACCCTGCCCTCGTGCGCCCCTCACCCGAGAAGTCTAAACCGAAAGTTCTTCCAGATGGAGATGACCCGCTTATGGACCTTCTGGCGGAGGGTCCACCTCCATACCAGGAGGCACCACTAGCGGCAGCACAACAACCGGACGAGGCGGAAGCCAAGCCAGCCAGGCAACCGGCGGCGGCTCGACCTCCCTAGAGGACCGCTTCGTCACCCGTCGCTGGCCGCCTGAGAGGAAGAAGAGAACAAGCCCCCGCCGATTCCACCGCCCTGTCACTGCGGACAGGGCCAGACGGCCAACCCCAGTACTGGCCATTCTCTGCTTCCGATCTGTATAACTGGAAAAATAACAATCCTCATTTTTCTAAGGACCCCTCACAGTTAACCTCTCTTTTAGAATCAGTTTTCGTGACACATCAGCCCATTTGGGATGATTGCCAGCAGCTCCTGCAGGTACTCGTCACCACTGAAGAGAAGCAGCGAGTCCTCCTCGAGGCTCGTAAGAATGTGAGGGGAGCAGATGGCCAGCTGACCCAACTCCCTAACGAGATTGACGCTGCTTTTCCCTTGACTAGACCCAATTGGGACTTCACCACCGATGCAGGTAGGACCCATCTGCGTCTTTATCGCCAGTTGCTTATAGCGGGTCTCCGGGGCGCCGCTAGGCGCCCCACTAATTTGGCCCAGGTAAAGCAGGTGTTGCAGAAATTAGAGGAGACACCGGCAGCCTTTCTCGAATGGTTGAAAGAGGCCTATCGTATGTATATCCCGTACGATCCCGAGGATCCGGGGCAGGCTACGGGCCTCGCCATGGCCTTCATTTGGCAGTCGGCTCCAGACATCCGAAATAAATTACAGCGACTGGATAATTTACAAGGACAGACAGTGTCAGATTTGTTAAAAGAGGCAGAGAAAGTTTTCAATAAGAGAGAAAGTCCAGAGGAAAGAGAGGAGCGCTGGAGAAGGGAAAACATGGAAAGGGAGGAAAGACTTCAGAAGGAGATGGAAGAGAGAGAAAATACGAGGGACAGGAAGCGGCATAGGGAACTGACAAGGCTGATGGCCACAATAGTGTCAGGACAAAGACCAAGGCAGGATAGACAGGGGGGAGAACGAAGAGGACCTAGACTGGAGAAGGATCAATGCGCCTATTGCAAGGAAAAAGGACATTGGGCACGTGAATGCCCAAGAAAGCAAAATCGAAACCGGCACGCCAAACCCCAACCCCCGGCATCTCTCCTAAATTTAGAGGATTAGGGGGGTCAAGGCCAGGAGCCCCCCTGAGCCAAGGTTAACCCTACAAGTAGGGGGGCAACCAGTAACCTTCCTAGTAGATACAGGGGCACAACACTCCGTCCTGACAAGATCCCCCAGGACGCTGAGTAGCCGCACAGCCTGGGTCCAAGGAGCCACAGGAGGAAAGAGTTACCACTGGACTACCAACCGACAGGTGCAGTTGGCCACTGGTAAGGTAACTCACTCCTTCCTCCACGTTCCGGATTGCCCCTATCCCCTGCTAGGGAGAGATCTCTTAACCAAACTAAAGGCTCAGATACATTTTGAAAAGGCTGGAATTAATGTGACTGATTCAGTGGGGCGGCCTTTACACGTGATGACTCTGTCCATAGAGGATGAATATAGGTTACATGAGCAAGCTAAAACTGCCCCTTCGGACTTGGAAACCTGGTTGCAACGCTACCCTCAGGCACGGGCAGAAACCAGGGGAATGGGCCTTGCTGAAAACCAGCCCCCCATAATTGTCTCCTTAAAAGCAGGCGCCCTGCCGGTTGCCATCAAGCAATATCCAATGTCTAAGGAAGCTAGGGAGGGCATCACACCCCACATAAATAGACTCTTAGAACAAGGGATCCTGGTCCCCTGTAAATCTCCGTGGAACACCCCCTTATTGCCAGTTAAGAAGCTGGGAACAGGAGACTACCGGCTGGTCCAAGACCTCCGGGAGGTTAATAAAAGGGTCGAGGATCTACACCCTACAGTGCCAAATCCCTATAACCTCCTTAGTGGGTTGCCGCCCACCCACACTTGGTATACAGTCCTGGATCTCAAAGACGCTTTCTTCTGCTTGAGACTCCACCCCACCAGCCAATTACTGTTCGCCTTTGAATGGAAAGACCCAGCCCGGGGGATTTCGGGACAGCTAACATGGACGCCGCTCCCACAAGGATTCAAGAACAGCCCCACACTCTTTGACGAGGCCCTGCACCGCGACTTGGCTGACTTCCACATCCAGCACCCCTCCCTGGTCCTGCTCCAATATGTGGATGATCTCCTCTTGGCAGCTACTTCAAAGGAAGACTGCCGCCATGGGACGGGAGCCCTGCTTCAGGCACTGGGGAGCATGGGATACCGAGCCTCAGCCAAGAAGGCCCAACTCTGCAGGGAACAGGTAACCTACCTGGGCTATGAAATATAACAGGGACAGAGATGGCTAACTGAGGCCCGGAAACAGACTATTTTGAGCATCCCCGCTCCCAGGACCCCCAGGCAATTAAGGGAATTCTTGGGAACCGCGGGCTTTTGTCGTCTCTGGATCCCAGGGGTTGCTGAACTAGCTGCCCCCCTGTACCCCTTAACCCGGATGGGGGTACCGTTTAAATGGGGAGAGGATCAACAACAAGCCTTTGCAGATATCAAACAGGCCCTTTTGAGCTCCCCAGCGCTAGGACTACCCGACCTGCTCAGGCCCTTCGAACTGTATGTGGACGAGAAACAGGGCTTTGCGAAGGGAGTATTGACTCAAAGACTAGGACCATGGAGGAGGCCAGTAGCCTACCTATCCAAAAAACTTGACCCGGTTGCTGCAGGGTGGCCACCGTGCCTCCGCATGGTAGCGGCGATAGCCGTCTTGGTCAAGGACTCCAGCAAATTGACAATGGGGCAGCCACTCACTATCCTGGCCCTGCATGCTGTAGAGGCCATAATCCGGCAGCCTCCGGACAGGTGGCTCACCAATGTCAGGATGACCCACTACCAAACCCTGTTATTGAACTCTGATCGGATCCGGTACAGAGCTCCGGTAGCTTTAAACCCTGCTACCCTCCTGCCCCTCCCAGATGCACATGAACCTCATGACTGCCTGCAGATCTTGGCCGAGGTCCATGGGACCCGTCCAGACCTGTCAGATCTACCGCTCCCTGATCCTGACCATGTATGTTTCACAGAGGGAAGCAGTTTCCTGGAGAACGGGGAACACCGAGCAGGAGCCGCAGTAACTACGGAAGACCAGGTGGTATGGTCCCAAGCCCTGCCAGCAGGAATCTCCGCTCAAAAGGCTGAACTCATAGCCCTAACACAAGCCTTACAATTGGCCAAAGGATAGAGACTCACTGTGTACACTGACAGCAGGTATGCCTTCGCCACGGCTCACATCCACGGGGAAATTTACAGGAGGAGGGGCTTACTTACCTCGGAGGGTAAAGACATTAAAAACAAAGCCGAAATATTGGCCCTATTGCAGGCCATACACTTGCGGCAGGCCCTTAGCATTGTCCATTGCCCTGGACATCAAAAAGGGGACTCGTTGGTCGCTAGGGGCAATAGGATGGTTGATTGGGCCGCCAAGGCGGCAGCTAACAAGGTGGAACAAGCTGAAGAAATGATGACATGCTCTACACCGGGCCATAACCATGAAAACCCCAGCTGGACATACACAGAAGAGGAGATCCACAGCCTACGTGAAATGGGAGCTCAGGAAGACCCCGAGACTGGGAGATGGACTCACCAAGGGAAGATAGTGATACCCGTAAAGGAAGTCTGCTACTTAGTCTCCCACTTGCATCAGTTCACCCACCTCAGTTATCAGAAGATGAAGAAACTGTTGGAGTGGGAGGAGGAGATCTACCTTTTCCTCCAAAAGGACAAAATCCTTAAGGAGATAACCGAGCACTGTGATGCATGTGCCCGAGTTAATGCCTCCAAAATCAAATTGTCTCCCGGGACGAGAACCCAGGGTCATCGTCCCGGCACCCACTGGGAAGTGGACTTCACCGAGATAAAACCCGGGAAGTATGGATATAAATACCTACTGGTCTTTATATATATATTTTCAGGGTGGCCAGAAGCGTTCCCTACGAAGCATGAGACTGCTGCCGTGGTGGCTAAAAAGCTGCTGGAGGAGATCTTTCCCCGATACGGGATGCCACAGGTAATAGGGTCAGATAACGGTCCTGCTTTCGTCTCCCAGATAAGTCAGTCTGTGGCCACCTTATTGGGGATTGATTGGAAATTACATTGTGCCTATAGACCCCAAAGTTCAGGACAGGTAGAGAGAATGAATAGAATGATCAAGGAGACTTTGACCAAATTAACGCTTGCAACTGGCACTAAAGACTGGGTCCTCTTACTACCACTTGCCCTGTTTAGGGCCAGGAACACGCCGGGCCCCCATGGGCTGACCCCGTTTGAGGTCTTGTTCGGGGTCCCGGTGCCCATTGTCCATTTCCTCAGCCCAGATGTTTCTGACTATGCCACCACTCCTTCTTTACAAGCCCACCTGCAGGCCCTCCAACTGGTCCAGCGGGAAGTGTGGAGACCCCTCGCCCAGGCATATCGAGACCAGAGGGACCACCCACTCGTGCCTCACCAGTACCAGATAGGAGACGCTGTTTGGGTCAGACGACATCAGGCTAAGAACCTGGAGCCCCGCTGGAAAGCGCCCTATTTGGTCTTGCTCACAACCCCAACCATGGTCAAGGTGGACGGGATTGCTGCCTGGATCCACGCCAGTCACGTGAAACCAGCCCAGCCCGGAGACTCACAGCCAATATGGAAAGCCCAACGCACTCAAAATCCTCTAAAGATAAGACTCTCCCGAGTTGTTTGATCACCACCTTATGCTTGATGCTTTCCCTTTCCCCTATCGACGGAAGTCCTCACACCCCCCAGCAATTAACCTGGCAAGTGCTCTCCCAGGGGGAGGTTGTCTGGTCACTTTCGGGCTATCACACGCCTGGTACCTGGTGGCCCGCTCTCACTCCCGATTTTTGCCAGATGGCCGTGGGACTGGATACCTGGGACATCCCCACGTACGGTGCCAATGAGCTCCAAAAAGACATGTTCACTCCTTTAACAGTGGTGGAAATGAATCTATATGGGCTTGGGACCCCGACCTGGCCAATAGGTTGTAGCAGCCCGAGAGCCAGGTGTCACCTAGCACAAATGGATTTCTATGTCTGCCCCCGGGAAGGACAATCTAAAGCCTTAAAATGTGGAGGGTATGAGGCATATTTCTGCGCCTCATGGGGTTGCGAGATCACAGGGGATGCCTATTGGAAACCCAGTTCCTCCTGGGACTGGATCACGGTGAGCCGCAATTTTTCACGCCCCCCCTTAGGAGCATTTGGCTGCAATGACGGGAAGGATGGGAAATGGGGCTCCTGGTCCTGCGACACAGCCACCTGTCATCCCCTGAAGATCATTTTCACTCAAAAGGGTAAAACGGACTATATCCAATGGCTGACGGGAAGGACTTGGGGACTAAGGTGGTACATGGATGGAAAAGACAACGGCTTAAACTTTAAGATCCGCTTGAGCGTCCAAACCAATCCGGTACCTATTGGACTGAATCCAGTGCTGACTGACCAGAGACACCCCTCTGACCAATCTGCCCCGCAGCCGACCCCCCCCTTCATGGGTAGCACAGGCCTGGCCTCCCCTAACTCCACAGAACCTGCTACCTCTGGCACTGGGGACCGGCTTGTAGACTTAATCCAGGGAGCCTACCTAGCCCTTAACGAGACACAACCCGACAGAACCCAAGATTGCTGGCTCTGCTTAGTGTCAAGCCCCCCTTATTATGAGGGCACTGCGGTGGTGGGAAACTATTCTAATCATACCTCACCACCATCCTCATGTGCCTCAGGGTCCTCACACCAATTGACCCTGACTGAGGTATCAGGACAAGGTACATGCATCGGGAAGGTCCCTGCCTCTCACACCCCCCTCTGCAATTCCACCCGAACCCTTGAACCGGGGACGTAGTATCTGTCCGCCCCCAATAGCACCTATTGGGCTTGCAGTACTGGCCTCACCCCCTGTGTTTCCGCCACTGTTATGAACATGTCCCAAGATTATTGTGTCCTGATCCAGCTATGGCCTAGGATTACGTACCACACCTCCAAGTATTTTGTTAGTCAGTTTGAGGACAGGCCACAGATACGGATTAAGAGGGAGCTGGTGTCAGTAACACTGGCCCTATTGCTGGGGATCGGGGGAATAGCTGCCGGTATAGGCACCGGGGCCAAGGCTCTCTCAGTAACCAATCAGTACCACCAACTGCAAATGGCCATGCAGTCGGATATAAGGATTCTTGAAGAATCAGTCACGGCCCTCGAAAAATCACTCAAATCTCTCTCCGAGGTAGTGTTACAAAATAGAAGGGGTTTAGACCTGCTTTTTCTCAAGGAAGGAGGGTTATGTGTTGCCTTAAAAGAAGAGTGCTGTTTCTACACCGACCATACTGGGCTCGTAAGAGACAACATGGCAAAATTGAGACAGAGATTAGACCAGAGGCAGAGAGTCCTAGACGCTCAGCAGGGCTGGTTTGAAGGATGGTTTAACAAGTCCCCTTGGTCCACGACTCTTCTATCTGCCCTTACAGGACACTTATTGGTCCTCCTTATTATTTTAATTTTGGGCCCCTACATCCTCAATCGCTTAATCCAGTTTGTAAAAGATAGGTTTTTGGTGATTCATGCTATGGTCCTGACACAGCAGTACCAACAGCTCAAACAGCTGGACCCTGAAATAGTTAATTCCTATGAATGAAAGATTCCATTCAGTCTCAAAAGAAATGGGGGAATGAAAGACCCCAACTGCAAGAAACATCTGTCTAAAAAAGTAACCATGAGTTCAGATTCAGGCTAAGGACCCTGGCGCCAGAGTGATTACCAAACAGGATATCTGTAGTTGGCCACCTGGTGCTGAGGGAGTTCGGACTCAGGTCAGGGGCCCTGGTGCCAGGGTAATTACCAAACAGGATATCTATGGTTGGCCACCTGGTGATGATGGCGGGTAGCTCCGAGAATGTCCCGACCACTGTGTATCCTAGATTGAGCCTAGTCAGCCTTATCTGACTTCCTTGTACCCGAGTCGGCTGTTCTAAAGCTCACCCCTTGCCTCTTTTAAACTAACCAATAGGGACTCTGTAACCGTGCACCTCGCTTCTGTACCACGCTTGTTGCTATAAAAAGGGCCCCATTTTCTTGCTCGGCGCGCTTGGTTCCGGAGAGACCAAGACGCCAGGGTACCCGTGTGTGAGCAATAAAGCCTCTTGCAGTTTGCATCCAATCCGTGGTCTCAGCTGATCCTTGGGAAGGGTCTCCCTGAAGAGAAAGCACTCCTCTGGGGTCTTTCATTAGCACTGATCCAATCCCAGCCCTCAGATTGCCAAGGGTAGGCCCTACCCAGAGTCACCTCAGTTCAGACTCAACAATTAAAAAGCCAGGCATTGTCCCCCAGAGAATGGGAAAGTGATTGGAAGCATGGGGGGAGCAGGAGAGGGAATTTTGAGATAGAGAAGGGGAGAAAAGGAGGGAGGGAGGGCATGAGGAACCAGGAAGATTGAGTCAGGGGAAGAATAGAGAAGGAGAGCAATAAAAGAGAGACCATAACAGAGGGAGCCATTATAGGTTTCAGGAGAAATCTGGCACTAGAGAAATGTCCAGAGATCTACAAATGACTCCAACTAAGATTCTAAGCAATAGTGGAGAGGCTACCTTAAATGTCCCTCCCTGATAATGAGATTGATGATTACAGTTAAATGCCACCCAATAGCCTTCATCCAGTAGGTGATGGAAGCAGAAGCAGACACCCACAGCTAAGCACTGAGCTGAACTCCTGGAATCCAGTCACAGAGAGGGAGGAGTGTTGAGCAAAGGGATCAGACCAGGCTGGGGAAAACCACAGAAACAGCTGACCTGAATAAGGGGGAGCTCATGGACACCACTCTGACTGCTGGGAAACCAACATAGGACTGATCCAGACCCCCTGAATGTGGGTATAAGTTAGGAGGCCTGGGCAGTCTATGGGGCCTCTGGGAGTGAAACCAGTATTTATCCCTAGTGCATGAAAGGAATTTGGGAACTCATTCCCCATGGAGTGATACTCTTTTTGCCTGGCTATATGGTGAAGGACCGCTGCCCTGCTCCAAATCACCTGATAGATTTTGGTCATCCCTCAGGGAAGACTCACACTCCTTGGGGGAGTGGATGGGTGATTGTATGTGGGGTTGATGTGGGTTATGTGAGGATGGGAGTGAGAGAGAACTGGTATTGGTGTGTAAAATAAGATTGTTTCTAATTTAAATAAAATTTATGAAAAAATAGGAAAGATGGGGTGGTAAATACCTGAGCTACCAATTGGTGGTGCCATAGCCCTGAAGTACTGGAGCTTCAGGGAACATTGTAGACACTGTCCTGAACCAGTCACTGTCTCCCTTTGGTCTGTGGTCCTCCCACCATACTCTACTGACCATTTTCATCTTGATGACTTTGAAACCATGAAATTCCTTCCTCTACTTTGTAAGTGAAGATGAAGCCATCTCCATTTATTGAGGCATTAGAATGATGGGATGAGTAACATGAGGAGTTGTGGTAGACTTAAAATTGACTTATCTCAATGAGCCTGGGTTTCACCATCTGCAGATAAGTCCAAAACTCTTCCCAGGTCCTTTGATGAGTTATAGCAGACTCATTTATGTGGAAAAATAGTATTTCTCAGAGTTGGAAGCCAGTGGACTTTAAGGCAGAAAGTCTGCCTATGATGGGCACCTTCTTCTGTTACTGGAGTTTGTACCAGAGCCTGTGTCCTGGCTGCCCTAACCATCCAGGCTCAGTAACTCACCCTCAGGAAGCCAATTAAATGAACCAACTTATTTAGTGACATGCCCATCTATAATGCAGGCACTCTAGATGGACATATCTCTCTGATATCCTAGGAAAGCATATTCTATAGTGTGAATTCTAGGTCAGACAGGGAGTCACAGTAATGATATTCTTAAAAAGAAGAGAAGAATAATAACACAAAATGTAAAATTACAAAATTAATAAAAATTTAAAACATATTCATTCATGTTGACTAATTTGGAACTGTAAAGAAAACATGCAGTGACTACTCCATCACTGGGATTCTAACAGGCTGAGATAGAAGGAAAATATATGCAAATCTAAATAATCTAATGAAGCAAATAATGCATTTTCACTACTCTAAAACACCCCCACATTCTCAGTTACTTTTTATCATATAATTTAGTCACATAAAAGTAAATGTTTCTCCAATAGAGTCATTCTCATTTGGAAGACTCAAGTCTTTTCCCACAATGAGATTCCCCAGGAAAATAATTTTTTGTTTTTTGGGGGGTACAGGCTTTCCCTGTATTGTTTTGGAGTTGTCCTGGGTCTTGCTCTGTAGACCAGGCTGGTCTCGAACTCCCAGAGATCCCCCTGACTCTGCCTCCCAAATGCTGGGATTAAAGGTTGCACCACCAACGCTCGGCAGGAATGTAGAATTTTATGGGTTTCAATAGTCAGAGGTCAAAAGTAGATGCCATGAAGATGACTTATGGTCTCCACATAACTGTCATGGTCTAAAACCTGTAATTATATTACAGAATCACACATATAATGGAAATTATTTTGTTTTATTTTGAATAACTCTCTTTGCCATGATGTTAGAAATCATTTCTGGGGTTCCCTTTGAAGGCAGTACTACAATATGGTGTGAATCTTGTGAAAATAATGGAGAGACACCCTATGTATGTAATCATTGCGGTAAGGCATATTCACATGTCAGGAATCTTCAATACCATAAAAGAACACACACTAGAGAGAAATCCTATGTATGTAGTCAATGCAGGAAAGCCTATTCACATGTCAGGAGTCTTCAATATCATAAAAGAACACATAACAGAGACTGGCCCTGTAAATAAAACCAATGAGTAAAGTCTTGGTAAGGAATCATACAGTAGAGAAACCCTATAATTGTATGCAGTGTGGTAAAGCTATTCACTCTGCATAACTCAATAGTCTGGGAGATCCTGAAAATTTTAATATTGAAGGAAATCTTGGTATAAAGGACTTTTTAAGATCTGCAATGAGCACACATTTAGTTACACAAGATTCTTCAGGGAAAAACATTTGACAAGTGTCAACAATCTGTTCAAGCATTGTGATATCTCTGTTGTGTTTGCACCTGCAATCTCATATGTACACAAGTCCTTTGAGTTTACTGATATGCAGTTTTTCCAA